>NC_139635.1:16329016-16486516 GCF_964638095.1 Poromitra crassiceps
GACTATATTATTATCTCCTTTTGCCTGACACGGCTGAATCTGTAAGTGTTTCGTCGTTAAGAGGGTGTTAAGAATGCCCCAGACCCTTCTTACAAAACCTTCTTAACGAAAGATCATCTTAGGCTAAGAAGCAATCGGGAAATGCGTTGGCTTAAGGAGTTAAGAAGCTTCTTAACTCCTTAAGAAGCTTTTGGGAAACGCAGCCAAGTGTCAGTTCATTTGACTCTTTCTGGTCCACTTCAGCTCTGATGGGGCCTCAGTCCTCTTTCTGTTCATAGTTTCACTGGAGCTCTCAGACCTTTACTGCTTTGGATTATGAGTAGTTTTCACTTGGAACAAGATGGCTGTTCTTATATTTGTCTCGTACTATATTGGATGTATTGGATAAAAGAAACAGACATCTTTTAAAACCTTGTAACATACGAGCCTACATTAAACCAATGTAGGTTAAGTTCTGTTACCAACACAGATTTGCCTTGAGCCTATCAGAAAACAGCAAATAGGCACATGGACATGAGACATGAGACATGAGAACTCAGGTGATACACTAAAGTTGTTATGAGCAAAGAGTCAACAATGAGATACATGAATCTGGAGTGCTTTGTGTTCACACTGAACAGGTGAAGTGAACCACAACGGGGACTTGGAAGTGAACTGAACTCAGACCTCGAGGAGGTCAGAGCGGTCTGAGTTCTGTTGGAGTGTTCACATTATGTGCAAAAAGTCTGACTAAGAGGTCTGAGTTCACTTGGAGCGCTGAATGGGACCAAGGGTCTGTCCGTATGTATGTTTGCATGTACTGTATGTCCCTCTGTCCCCACAAAAGAAAGAAAGGAAGAAAGAAAGGAAGAAAGAAAGAAAGAAAGAAAGAAAGAAAGAAAGAAAGAAAGAAAGAAAGAAAGAAAGAAAGAAAGAAAGTAAGTGGCCGGGTCGCCTATGATGTCATACAGTTCTAGGTCCCCACGATGGAAAGAAAGTGGCCAGGTCACTGATGATAGAGCAATTGTGATGTCATTAGTGATGTCATCAGTGATGTCATCAGGGATGATGTCATCACTTCAGACAACGCTATTGTGCTGTGTTTAATGGAAACTAACCAAGTGAGAGGATTGTTGTTCTGCATCCACTGACTGTAAACAGACTTTAGAGGTATTTGATTTATTTCAACATGGAGTCTGTGGAGGCCGACGGCGGGAGAAGCGCAGAGGAGAAAAGCTCTCTGTCGGCGGCGCAGAGGAGAGCCGAGAGCCGGAGGAGAAACCTGCTCATGAATTCAGAAGACAGAATGAACAGAATCGTGGCTTTCGCCAAAAACGAGTCTGAAAACAACGACGCGTCACGGTGTCCCACAGACCTTCGCTTCCACCTCCATCTCAACAGGACGTCGTCGTCTTCAGACCCTCCCAGAACACCTCTCTTCTTACCGGAGGCTGTGGGAGTCAGCAGCCACTCCCACAGCCACACCCCCGAGAGGAGGGGCTTGTCCCTGTGCCACTGTAGCGACACCCCGGAGAGGAGTTGCTTCTCCCTGCTCCACTGTGAGCAGCTGGGCTCCACTCTGGAGGACGAGGCCGTGGGACTGAGACAGAGATCCAGGGGCGAGGCAGCATCGGATGATGGCTCCCCACACCGAGGCCTACAGAAGGACTTATCTCGTTTCGACGACGCCATGAAACTCCGTGGTCAGCCGGCCAATGGGAAGCTGGCCCAAGATGGAAGCTTTGACTCAGAGGAATTTGATCCTTTCAGAATCTTCAGGCTCATCGGCAGCATCCTCCTCGCTGTCTCCGTCAGGCTTTTTGCCTGCAAGTATCTGTCAATATTTGCTCCATTTCTGACCCTGGAACTGGCCTACATGTGGTTATACAAATACTTTCCAAAGGTGGAGAAGAAGACACAGAACACTGTGCTGACCTCTGCCCTGTTGCTGTCCGGCATCCCCGCTGAGGTCATCAACCGTGTCATGGACACCTACAGGAGGACGGGCGACATCTTCGCCGACCTCTGCCTCTACTTCTTCACCTTCATCCTGTCGCACCAGATCCTGGAGCTCGTCGGCTCAGACACTTCCTGATTGGCTCGGAGGACCTCAGTTAGCCCCACCCTCCTTGTGTCCCCCATCCCCCGTTACATGCTGGCTGACACAAGTGTTGTGATCGACAGGCAGGAAACCTATTACTAGAAATTGTATTTCTAGGATGGAGACTAGAGACGATGCGCCATAGGCGCACTTTATTGGGGTGTGACCAAACTCATTGCAGCTAATGTGCTTAGCACACCTCACGCACTCAACCGGAGTTTCTCTGGCTCGAGGGAATTTCTTGTCATCAGTCATGTCACTCGAGCCATTGTCGTGACGTCACTGATGATGTCACAATGTCTATGTGAGTGTGAAGGCAGGACAAATATTGCATTGTTACACACCATTATTACTTTGCCAAATTGTTTGTTCATCAGTTCTGTGTCATTTGGATTATTGCTCTGTGGTCATGTGTGTCTCAAGGTCTACTAGGGAAGTTACAAGTAGCACAAAACAAGGCAGCTAGCTAGGCTGGTCCTGGGGTGCTCGCTAGGTCTAGCGTAGCTGACATGCATACATCTCACATGGCTTAGTGTTATGCAAAGGCTATCGGCCAACCTTATATATTTTCACAGTTATTCAAACTCAAACTCGTGAATTTTTATATTTATTTATATAATATTTATTATATAATATTTATTTATATATATATATATTTAATTCATAGTTCAAGTATTCATACACACTCCACCAGAGGGGTGAGTGGTGGTCAGATGACTTTACCCAGACGGACCAAAACCCAACTACATGAAGAGAACCGTCATACAGGTCTGTAGTGTATTTGAATTGTCTACCAAGCAATATTTGTTCCATCAAAGGCAGGGTTGGTTTTAAATGGATGCTCAGAGCCCATCTACACTCACACACACACACACACACACACACACACACACACACACACACACACACACACACACACACACACACACACACACACACACACACACTCACTCACTCACTCACTCACTCACTCACTCACACACTCACACACACTACACTTTTCTAAAGTATAGAGTTGTACTGACTATAATAATAATAATTGATGGGATTTGTATAGCGACTTTCAAGACACCCAAAGCGCTTCACTATCAGGGGAGGGAGGGGGAGGGAACTCAACTCATCCACCACCGATGTGCAGCAGCACCCACCTGCAGGTGATGCACGGCAGCCAGTTTGCACCAGAACGCTCACCACACATCAGCTCTCACGGTGGAGAGTTGAAGACTGAATGTGCCAATTAAGATTAGCTTTTTATTCTTTCTTCTGTTCTTTTCATTTCCTTTGGTATTTTACTTATTGCTTGTCATGAATGTGTTTATTGTTCTTGGACCCCAGGAAGACTAGTGGGCATCTAATGGGGATCATTTTAATAAACTCATAAACTAACTAAACAGTCATCATTATAAAATAGTGTAAATATGACTTAGCATCTCATAAAACACTTATTGAATTGCATTGCATGTGAAAATATTATCCAAGTTTTGGTGGACTGGTTTTAAGCAAACTCAGAGTTGAAGACTCATTATGAAATAAGCCTAAATTACTTAAAAAGTCTTCCAACAAAACTTGCATTCAAGTTGCATAGCGAACCAATCTTAATACTTTATGTAGCACTCCATTTGATCAGAGAGCTTCTTCATAATATGAACGAATAATAATAATTAATATAATAAATATATTATATTTCATGACCACACATGTTTTGAGGTGACTTGATCCAGTTAACCCCTTGCATGCTGTTCGTGTAGCCTGTTGCTTGTAGTCATTATTATGATTATGATGATGATGATGATTATT
Organism: Poromitra crassiceps; assembly: GCF_964638095.1. NCBI lineage: Eukaryota > Metazoa > Chordata > Actinopteri > Beryciformes > Melamphaidae > Poromitra > Poromitra crassiceps. Next base: position 16,332,894 of record NC_139635.1, read on the forward strand.
GTTATATACAAATAGTTTACTGTAGCCTATCAGGTATCCGTCTACATTGTTGTCTATATTTTTTTCTGAGAACTTTTTACTTTTACTCCCCACATTTTAACACAAATGTGTACTTTCTACTCCTTACATTTGTCAAAACTACAGTCTTTACTATTTACCTAAATTTATAATGCACAACAGAAAGGGATGTGCACAGATAGACCCCATGTGGTGCCCGAGGCCCTGCCCCTTTGTTCTTTCTCAAGATATCTGAATGAGTCTCCCCTTTACAGACATGCCCACATGATGCTAACCCCATGTAGCTTTTGGCAAAATCATGCAGTGTTTTGCAGTGTAAATGTGTTATTTTCAGCTTTTCTATTTTAATATTTCTGCATAGTCGGGTCCAAACAGTTTTGGAATTGCATCAATTGAGTTTGACTGAAAAGCTGAGACTCATTCAGATTCAATGAGCAATGTTTCTGTAGTATGTGTGCAGTAAGTTGATGCAGATCTGTGCTCTTTATTGCTATAGTATGTCTGGTGGTGTGCAAAACCCTTCACAATGTTTTGACATTTCCATGAATCAGAAACTCCCCTATACAAGGGGTCAGTGTTGGTAAACAAACTAGCTTACAACTTTATAATGGGACCTTATGGAGCCAGGCTTGAGTCTCTCACTCTAGCAGCCTGTGCTTTTGCCTAAATTCACTTCATTTTAAAAACTGTGACAGGTCAACTTTTACATGACATACAAACCCTTGCGCTACTTCTGCTCTCGCTCAGAATGTCAAAATATAAGCGATGTGATGTATAGTTTTTCCTCATTTTGCTGTAATATTTGTATTCTAAATCATTATTATTTAGGGCCTAATAGGATCAGTGTGTTTTTGTCATGGAATGAAGCGTGATTCTCCCCTGAAAGACGTCATTAGATTATTTAATTCAGACCAATAAGAGATTAATCAAATTAGCAAGAGAAATAATTATTTTCATAAGTCTCACTCAGTCAAAACCTGATAAGACGTTGCCATCTAGTGGCTGAACAGAAAGCAACAACCTGCCACAGGGTCAACCTGTTGTAACATTTATATTAGACCTGTGTTACATTTTAAAGGAGATGTTTGCTGATGCTTTTATCCAACATTAAGTGCAACAATGGAATAAGCTTACTCCTGCTGTGTGTCATTTTCTTTTGCATCTTTGGCCATTATGACATTATATGACCTTTTGTGTATAATGGATTTGAGGCAGGTTAATATATGTCCCATTGCCTCATGCAAAGCTAGCCTGGCAGAAATGTAGTTTAGGAAACTACAAGCTACGCAGAAAAAGTATTTCAAACTACTTTGTAAAAAGAAACATTAGATTGACAATGTACATGTGTGATATATGGAATAAAATATAATAGCCTACAAAAAAGCACAATGCCAGCAAAAATATGCCTCTCAATTGAGTTTATTGCAATAGTTGACACCCAATACATTCAATGTTGTATTTTTATAACTTTTTGTAAACACATGTGGGTTCTTCTGGGTTTTGTTTTATCAGACACATAAACAGTAAAGACTTGACTAGGATCGGCTAAGGTTCGGGTAAGAATCAATCAATCAGAGCCACAAATGATGACAGCTCCAAAATCACGTGATGATCTGATCGTCACAATTTGTTAATGGGATTTATAGTTGATGTTATTCTTTGTTATTTTATAGTCTAAACCAGGGGGTTTCAAAGTCTGAGACTGTGGGCCTCCCCCAGACACAGCTTGGATAAAGGCACTCCCCTTGCTAGATGTCTACGGGTTCATGATTATCTTGTTTGATCCCTTAGACACTCAACAATTGAGCCAAAATAGCCTGATATTGCTGTTTGACATCCTTCTGATTACACCAAATACATAAAAAAGGTCTGTCTGAAGGCATTTATTAGTTTGTGACTCTGGGAAAGTGTGAAAAACAGAGTGAAATTCCACAAAATTACTGTATCTCTGAACTATCTCTTTAACCAAATCACACTAATTTAGCTTATTATACTGTATGTGATAACTAATATAATATTGTTTCCGTTCCCTCCTTCCCTTCACTGAGCTTCCCCTGAAACTGCTTGGAGCCCCCGCCGGGAAGGCCCGCCTCCCACTTTGAAAACCCCTGGTCTAAACAATATCTTTAGGTGACATTTTAACTTACATAGAGACACAATTACATAGAGAAAATGATTTTGTCTCTCACTGTCCCTCTTCAGTTGACTAATTGTCCTTCACAAGCTCCCCCACATGCCTGCTTCCAGTAAGGTTGAGTAGCACCTTGACATCTCAACAATGCTTTGATGGCAGCCTGGTAAGAATAGCTCCTTCCAAGAGTGAGAGGTAGTAACACAACATGAGACGTGACTGTATTTAGCCGCAAGCTGTGGAGGCACACATTAGTTTTGCTACAGCGTTGAACAAGACAGCAACACCAGAACCTCCTGCATATCAAATCGAGTCCGTTCGGATTTGTCCTTTTTGAAAAAGGGGAGTCTTCTGGAGTGTTTGGAGTTGGTTTCTATGGGATCAGGGATAGTGCTGAACAATGAGGAAGATGGGCACAGTAGACGTACTCTTCATCACGATCAGTCACAACGTCTCCTTCATGGGTAGGTTCCTTCAAGTCTGCTTGAAAGGAGTGCAAATTTAGCACTGTCCTTTCTACACTATAGCAATCAAAACTCAATCTGTTAACATAAATATGTATCTAAGTTTATATGCTGTAATCTGACAAGTGGTTGTGTTTAAATTAAAGGCATGCATATTTTAATAGCTGTGAACTATATTGTCTGAGTCAGCTTTTATATAAAAATGTGCTTCCTTATTATACATAATGATTTATATAATTATTTTTCTGTATACATATTTGTTATTGTCAACTTTCATATTGTGTGTATATGTTCTATTTTCTGTCTCAATTTTATTTCATATTGGTAGCCATACATCATGTCTATCATAGTTTTATACTTTTGTCTCATATATTTTCCTTGGTATGTTCTTGTGTCAGTGGTTTTACATTTGGTACTCTATTAGTATATTTGTATTTAAATCCTATTTTTTCTTTGTATCATATTATTTGCTGCCGTGAAGATGCAGTTTATTATTCATCATCATCTAATCTAGTAAGCAGTCATTATATATGACTTGGTCCTCTCTTGTCCATTACAGGCAAAACCTGGTGGATGCTGATGCTGGTTTTACGCCTGCTGGTTCTCCTGCTGGCCGGCTTCACGCTCTTCAGTGATGAGCAGGAGAGGTTTGTCTGTAACACCATCCAGCCAGGCTGCTCCAACGTGTGTTTCGACGTTCTCGCTCCCGTCTCCGTCCTCCGCCTCTGGCTGTTCCATCTTGTTCTTCTCAGTCTTCCTCACGTGATGTTTGCGACTTACGTTACGCATAACGTTTTGTCAAATCACAATATCAGAACCTACCACTGTGACACGACTCGAGGGACTTTTATACTCGAGGACTCAAGCTGCTCCAGAGAAACGTCCCTCAACAAAGCTGCCCTCCATGACCTCCCACCTGATTGGTCGACGCCACGCTTCCACTGCGCTTACATCCTGGTTGTGTTTCTGCGGATCCTGCTGGAAACGGTGTTCGCTGCAGGCCAGTTCTTGCTCTTTGGATTTTCCATTCCAAAGAGCTTCCTGTGTTACGAGGCTCCCTGTACATCGGGGGTTGAATGCTACATCTCCAGGCCAACTGAGAAGTCCCTGATGCTCAACTTCATGCTGGGTGTCGCCTCCTTGTCCGTTCTACTGAGTGTGGTCGACCTGGTGAGCTCCGTGAAGGCGATGGTGCGATGGAGGAGGAAGAGGGAGATGTTGATGGAGGAGATGAGTAAAGGGGAGCAGAGCAGTGTGTTTACAACTACAAGCGGGGCCGAAGACACAGACGTTCTTTTGACCAAGAGAACCGTCCTCAGTGGAAGCTTCAAGAACGATGAGAAAATCACTGCTAGCAATGCGCTAATTGGTGTATCTCCCCATGCAAAGTTGAATGGTGGGGCCATCGTTAAGGCTGGTGGATCTTCTGATGAGAAGAGCCCAGAATGCAAAGATGTTATAGTCCCTCGCTCACCCACTCCCATGGGTGGTCCGCTGCCGAGTCACTTCGTGCTCCACAGCCACCTCAACAAACCACCTTTATCTCCTCGGCCAGACAGAGGACCACCACCAAGTCCCAGGGTGCCTACACCCATAGGTGACAAACAGCTGGGCCAGTACACCCCAGTGGGTACAGGCTCAGGCCCACAGTCTGACAGCAGCCAATCTCAGGACAAGAGGGCGTGGGTGTAACAGGACAGGACAGGAGGAAAGGAGACTGGCTGAGGGTGGAGTGCATATAGTATATGTTTCATTTATTCCATAAATGCTTATATATTAATTGAAGTCCTTGATGTTTTTAGGTGCAACCGGCCGCTCTATAAGGCTCTCTCGGTTGGTTGGTCCAGAAAAAGTTCACACTACCCTTTAGTGGGCACAGTTTTCACCTTAGGAGGCTGACATTTGCTGTCTTTCCCCCCGCTTAGAAAATGTCATCCATTTTAAAGTAAAATGCTTCAATCTGGTGCATTTTGAGAGCAAAATTAAGAGGCTAGAGCTATAAAAAAAAACTACAGACATCATATTAGATTAATATCCTCTTTACTGTGCTGTTGCTTTACAATGATACAAAAAATAAATGTCTCCCACACACATACAATATATATTCTGCATACAGGTCACATATGGCAGAATACTGCTCAATTAAATACAATGTACACAAACATCACTTGCAGGGGAGTTACTTACCCATTCACTTCAATAGAACTGTCGCCAAAAGCCCCAATCTAGCCCCAATGCAAAATGTTAATGTTGTGGTGAGTTATGTCTCTTCCTTCTATATAGCACACAGAGAGGAAGCAAATTGTTGCATTTCTGATCAACTATGTCATCATATCAACAATATCAACAATATCACGTTATTTACTAGGGCTTTAAAACATCAATGACAGATGAATAGATCTGGGGGCCGGGGCTATTTTTCTATTTTGTTTGTTCGTTTGTTTGTTTGTTTGTTTAGAAAATACCGAGGTCATGACCTCGGTGTCCTCAATGGTAGTTACAGGCATGCATGGAGGTTAAGTGTGCCGTGTGTGTGTGTGTGTGTGTGTGTGTGTGTGTGTGTGTGTGTGTGTGTGTGTGAGAGAGAGAGGGATGGTCTGTTGTCTTCATGGCAATTGGGTAAAATGGGGCAGTGGGGGGGGGGGGGGGGTGAAATGCAGGGTGGCTGAGGCAGAGGTGGGTTGCCGCTGCTGTCCTCCATTTTAGAAATGTGCATATGTGGTTGCAGCTATTGTGACTTTGTGCTGGTTCTAAGTCTACAGGGTTTTAGCAGGTTTATGCATGACATGATTATTTAAGCTCCATTTGTACCAAGTTTACACAGAGGAACAAAGTGTAGAGGCCATAATAGATCTGGCTGCCTTTTGTACACAACTGTTTCATGATAAGCTTGTATCTCGGTGATGCTGCCAGGGATTTTTCAAATCCCTTTAAAAAATGGATGGGAATTCAGGGAGTTTCTCTCAACCCTCAAAGCATTTTGGATAAAGTTTTGTGTGACGATGTAGCTTTTCTTGATGCTTAAGTGAAACAAGTTGTGGGTCGTAATGCAACAGCTGTCTCTTGGTAATTTCTGTGTGGAGAAATGCAACTGATTCACATACTGTTGTATTACATTTTGACCCTGCAAAGTGTGTTTTTATTTAACACATACCAAGCTGTTTCTGTCTTGTTATGAGAAAACAACTCATTGAAAAAAACACATGCTGACATTGATGAAGCAGTAGTTAGCACTCAGCTGTTGTCTGGATCACAGAGTTCAGCCACAACATGACACATGACATCACCTCTGACCTCACACCTGCCCCCCCCCCTCCCCCCTCCCGACCTGACTTACGCCAAACCTACTCAGATGACATAACCCCTTCAACCTCCTCACCTCAACAGCAACTCACTGGCATGGCTAACCCCAGCTACTAGATCTGTAAGATCCAAAAGTTATCTTGAATGAAGGAATGAATTAACTAATTATATGATCAGATATGACCTTGTGAATTAATGTATTTATGAATCAATGAGTGACATGCATCATATGAAAACAGGGTAGGCTATACTGTGACACACAATCACAAAGATGCCTCTGTCATTTAAAGACGCCCTCAAGTCAGTGCTTACCTGTTTAACGGTTGGTGTTATTTTTCAAACGTTCTATGAGTGCCTGCTTCAAAGTGGCCCCGTTGGAAAGAGCGTGACTCAAAATGCATAACAAGCTCATTAGTCCATGGGCCAGACCAGATATCGGTACCATCTGGATGGGCAAAACCTTACCTTTATAGGGTCAAAATAAGTAAATTAATATATGATAGCCTTTCCACAGGAGTAGCTTTTCATATTTATTGGACATTTTCTTATTTTCCCCTATTTAATCCATGGGCCAAACCACCAAAATGTCACATATCGGTACCACTCAAGTAGGCAAATTCTAATCATGATTTTTTTAATCCATAGATTATATTTTAGTATGATAGCCTTTGCAAGATGGCAGCTTTGTCACAGTTATCAGCTCATGAAGTTAGCCAGCCCCTACAATAAATTGGATTCTAATTGGATAAACATTTACTCATGTTCTATGAGAACATGTTTGGCAACATCTTAAATTGTAGCTTCTTACCTTTCATTTAAGCTCAGTTATGAGTCTGTCTGACAAATAAAGAGATCACATGGGCTCTTCAAAGTGTCAGCGACATTCATTTTTCCTCAATTTTCGCCTAAACTATTGTCTTCATTAGCACTGTGGCATCTAGGAACGACACAAACACTGGAATACTCACATTTTATCTTTGGCAGCACCACGGTGCACATGCACGTGCACGGTGGTGCTGCCAAAGATAATCAGACATAGAAGAAACCAGAACATATTCACATTTAAATCAGCTTCTTGCCACTAACCATTATTTTCATTATAAATTAATCTGTCCATTATTTTCTCCACTAATCGATTAGTCGTTTGGTCTGTAAAATGTCACAAAATCATAAAATATGTTGATCAGTTTTTCCCCAAAACCCAAACCCAAGATGACGTCCTCAAATGTCTTCTTTTGTCCTGACCAACAGTCCACAACCAAAAGAGAATCAGTTTACTGTCTTAGAAGACTAAAGAAGCCAGAACATATTCACATTTAAAGCAACTTCATGTTAACTGGTTATGAAACTGATGCCTCACATCTGACCTACATCAGCAAATGAGAGCATCAAGGAGATTGGTGATTTCTATGTTTCTAAATGGTTCGTTATTATTTTCTTCTTAAAATCAGTCTAAACAATTAAAAAAAATAGTTGGTGAATATTTGTTGTTATCTGGTGAGAAATGCAGCCTCATATCTACATGGTCAGACAGGAGCCATTCCTTTGTTCCTGGGTATTACCAGTAATAGCAGGGTTCCTCCACTAGATGGGAGTAGAGCTCTATTCTTAGTCTACATGTTCTCTGAGGGGAGGCTCACTTCTCCATACAGGCGGAGCAAACTGCTTTGTCGAAGTTACAGTAAAAGTGTCGCAGTTAGTTTAGACAGAATCCATTTTAGACGCAGCAGCAGGAGGAACGGGGCTGAGGGCGAGGCAGGGTGAGTCTTTTTACATTTGTGTTATTTGACTGTAAAGTCTGTGAGTTGTCTAGTGAACGGGGTCGACTGCATTCACATTCAAATAGGCTACTTTTCTCATGTTATATGATGCAGTGTTACAGGGGAAGAGAGAGACAGAGAGGTAAGCACTCAAAGACGGTGTACACTAGGCCTATACACCAAACACTAGACTAGTGCAACAAACAATGGACAAACACATGACAAACATGATAGGTGGGGGGATTTAACTTAACAGTTGATAACAGAGTAGGGCTGGGTTAGAAAAATATTATATATTGATATTGAATCGATATTCATTTAAAGAACACTGTTCTGCCAGTTAATCCGGTTTTGGCATCAATTTTTCGTTTCCTAGGATGGTTGGGGATTGACCCGCCCTAATCCCTCCCAACCACACACACTGATTTCCACCCCATTTTCTCCCCAATTGTACTTAGCCAATATTCCCCCTGCTGCCCCGGTCGCTGCTCCACCCTCTGCCGATCTGGGGAGAGCAGTAGACTAGCACCATGCTTCCTCCGACACATGCACAGTTGCCAGTCGCTTCTTTTCATCTGACAGCGGGAAGCATCACTGGCAGGACGTGGAACGAGAGGATTACTCTATTCCACCAGTTCCCTTCCGCTCTAAACAGGCGCCCCTGACCGACCAGAGGAGGCGCTAGTGCGGCAACCAGGACACATACCCTCAATCCGGCTTCCCACCCGCAGCCCCATGTATGGATGCGCGACCAAGCCGGATGTAACATGGGGGGCGCGAACCTGCGACCCTCATGTTGGTAGGCAGGGAATCTACCGCTACAGTTACAGTTAGTAGACGGACAAGCCCGTCTTTATTGTCACACGAACACACCAACACATGCATGCAGCCACAAACACACACTCATGCTGACGGTGGCCGGTGAAATTTGTCCTCTGCATTTAACCCATCCAGGCTTGTCCTTTCCTCCGCTACACATACCCGGATGCCAGGACCCGCCCTAATCTACCTCTGATTGGGTTGGATTTAGGCATGAGGAGTGATGATCGGTTAAGGATAGTGTAAAATATCAGGGTAAGCCAATCAGAGGCAGAGTAGGGCGGGTCAATCCCCAACCATACTAAGAAAGAAAATATTGCATTAGTCTTCAGAAGAATAGCTTGAAAACATGGTGTAATGGTGACATAGGACATAGGTCCCCACACTTCTCCATGCCAATACCCCAATATAGCATTAGCCTTTGGCCGCGGCCCCCCTATTGCAAGATGTCTTTAAAAACCCATTGACAATAGGCTACTATTGAAAATGTCATACAACCTCAGAATAGCTTGTATGAGTCTGGACAGACATAATGTAGACTGCTGACTTGTATGAGTCTGGACAGACATGATGCAGACAGCTGACTTGTAGAGTCTGGACAGACATGATGTAGACTGCTGACTTGTATGAGTCTGGACAGACATGATGTAGACTGCTGACTTGTATGAGTCTGGACAGACATGATGTAGACTGCTGACTTGTAGAGTCTGGACAGACATGATGTAGACAGCTGACTTGTAGAGTCTGGACAGACATGATGTAGACTGCTGACTTGTAAAGTCTGGACAGACATGATGTAGACTGCTGACTTGTAAAGTCTGGACAGACATGATGCAGACTGCTGACTTGTATGAGTCTGGACAGACATGATGTAGACAGCTGACTTGTAGAGTCTGGACAGACATGATGTAGACTGCTGACTTGTAAAGTCTGGACAGACATGATGTAGACTGCTGACTTGTAGAGTCTGGACAGACATGATGCAGACTGCTGACTTGTATGAGTCTGGACAGACATGATGCAGACTGCTGACTTGTAGAGTCTGGACAGACATGATGCAGACAGCTGCCTTGTATGAGTCTGGACATACATGATGTAGACTGCTGACTTGTAGAGTCTGGACAGACATGATGTAGACTGCTGACTTGTAGAGTCTGGACAGACATGATGCAGACAGCTGACTTGTATGAGTCTGGACAGACATGATGTAGACTGCTGACTTGTAGAGTCTGGACAGACATGATGCAGACTGCTGACTTGTAGAGTCTGGACAGACATGATGTAGACAGCTGACTTGTAGAGTCTGGACAGACATGATGCAGACTGCTGACTTGTAGAGTCTGGACAGACATGATGCAGACTGCTGACTTGTAGAGTCTGGACAGACATGATGTAGACTGCTGACTTGTAGAGTCTGGACAGACATGATGCAGACTGCTGACTTGTAGAGTCTGGACAGACATGATGTAGACTGCTGACTTGTAGAGTCTGGACAGACATGATGCAGACTGCTGACTTGTAGAGTCTGGACAGACATGATGTAGACTGCTGACTTGTAGAGTCTGGACAGACATGATGCAGACTGCTGACTTGTATGAGTCTGGACAGACATGATGTATACTGCTGACTTGTATGAGTCTGGACAGACATGATGTAGACTGCTGACTTGTATGAGTCTGGACAGACATGATGTAGACAGCTGACTTGTATGAGTCTGGACAGACATGATGCAGACTGCTGACTTGTATGAGTCTGGACAGACATGATGCAGACTGCTGACTTGTATGAGTCTGGACAGACATGATGCAGACTGCTGACTTGTATGAGTCTGGACAGACATGATGCAGACTGCTGACTTGTCTGAGTCTGGACAGACATGATGCAGACTGCTGACTTTCTTTTGTAACCGGCAAAGCTGTCATCACGTCAACCACGCCTCTATGGTTTAGCTCTGATATAGACCACGGTTAGACCAGGATTTTGGGTCTACGTTTAGGCGAGTTTTAGACCATGTTTTAACAACTTCACAAGACATAAAAAAATGCATAGAAACATGTAAATGTGTAACAAAAGCACTGTATACCCTCGTGTTTACACTATAACTTTTTATTTTTGGTCATACACAGATTCCCCACTGAGCAGATGTATTTAGACTCATTTCAACCTCGCCTCTATGGTTTAGCTCTGATATAGACCACGGTTAGATCAGGATTTTGGGTCTATGTACTGTATAGCCGAGTTTTAGACCATGTTTTAAAGACTTCAATATAAAATGCATAAAACCTGTAAATGTTTAAAGGGGCCATATTATGCATTTCTTAATTTTGTATCATATATATGTTGTTACAATCTTGGATGGTCATATTAAACATGGGCTAAGCTTCAAATAAATATGTGAAAGTGTTTTAATGTTACCCCCATGAACCACCCCTCGCGCCTATGAACTCTCGTAGACGAGATGACATGGATTTATGGCGATTTTGTGCGAGAACCATAATTTTTGTGACGTCAGTAAGGACTTGTTACCCTGGCAACAAAGCGTTGCCGCCGGCCGGCGCGCAGCGCGCGCACACTAGCTCCCACCAGCGTTGCCAGACGTACGATAATTATCGTATTTGTACGATAATTTCGACCTCTGTACGATGTACGATCAATAATCCCAAAATCCCCCAAATGTACGATAATTTCATCATTTTGTGACACTTAGACGAATCCTACGTCTATCACTCTATCTGTTTATACAATCATCTCTTCAAACAACATATTTGCAGCCAATACGTGCAGGGTGTTTTGTTGTTGTTGCAACGCAGGCTGAGATCACAGTGTTGAAAGATCATGCCAAGTCCAAAAAGTAGCCTGTGATCAGCCGCAGCCCCCCCGACTTTGGCGCGCCGGAGGCGCGCCGCGCTGGGGAGGGGGCGTACGATAATTTCACTCCAAAAACGATAATTTTGACCCTCTGGTACGATAATTCAACATTTGCCATCTGGCAACACTGGCTCCCACCCTTCCCCTCTCTTCCCTGTTCTGTGTTTCAGTAACCCGCGGCGTCACCACTCACCAGGCTCTCTCTAGCCTGGCTGTCTGGGACTAACACAACAGTAGTAGTCTCATGGAATAACGGATTCCACACCGCAAAAACAAGGAGACGACATGGAAGTGAGCCAGGATGTAGGACTGAAGTGGTAAGTTCTGAAAATATGTGTCTCATTCCAGCATCGGTCCAATGTGCTGCTAGGAAGCGCTAACGTTACTTACCGGCTGGGTAACGTTAGCACTTGCTATTTAGCCTAGCAGCACAGCTGCCTTATAGACATGAACAACCGATGAATGGCGAAAGGCACATATTTTCAGAACTTGTAACGTTAGTCCAACTTGCTGACTTCTCCAAGTCCTCATTTTGGTTTGGTCCGTGTAGCCTTTGCTAGGAGAGGCACACTATAGTCACAAGCATTTGGGAAGTTAGCTAACTAGCTACATTAGCTAGTGTGAAGCTCCCGGTGTAACGTTATGGCAGGCCGTGGTAATAGAATCCCTGCTTGGCCAGCCACTGAAGGAAATGTCCGGGTGCAGCCCGGCCTAGCGGAGCTGTAGATAGCTAGGGGGATGTTGATAAATCAATCGATAGCTTGCTTTATGTCCAAGTCACGTTTTTCATCGATGGTCAAATTCGTTTTGACAATCAGTTGCTCGTTGATATAATTGTTTTACAACTACCAAATTTAGTAGCCATAGCAGAGATCGCCTGTCTGTTTCTGTTATGCATGACTATCTATCTATCTATCTATCTATCTATCTATCTATCTATCTATCTTATCTAGATAGATAGATAGATAGATAGATAGATAGATAGATAGATAGATAGTCAGACAGACAGACAGACAGACAGTCGCTTCTACAGCGATAGCTCTCTGGGCAGAAGTTTGCAAACGCAAAAACTCCTCGCGCTGCCCACCTGGAGTATTTTCCGGAGGGTGGGGGTTCAGGGACAGGACCTAAAAACAGAGCGTTTCAGACAGAGGCTGAACTGAAGGGGGCAGTGAGAGCCAGTACAAGATAAACAATGAGTTTTTTAAACTATGACTGATGCAATAAGTTACTCTACTGGAGGCCAACAATAAAATAATAATACATTATATTAGCAAAATATGGGCCCTTTAAAGCACTTCACGCCGTGTTTACAGTATAACTGTTTAATTTTTGTCATAAAAACACGATTTCAGACGGACAAGCCCGTCTTTATTGTCACACGATTACAATCAACACATGCACGGAGGGCCACAACACACACATGCTGACAGTGGCTGGTGAAAAGTGTCCTCTGCATTTAACCCATCCTGGCTTTGTCCTTTCCTCCGGGGGGCAGGCCAGGAGCAGTGGTCGCTTTCTCGTACAGCGCCCGGGGACCAACTTCGGATGTTGTCGTCACTGGTCGGATGACGATGACGATCTGATCTTCTGCATGTTTTTAATGGGGGGGGGGTTATATACGGAGGAACCCCCTGGGGGAGCACGGGGAGAACATGCAAACTCCACACAGACAGAAAGGCCCTTACGACGAGATACCCCACTTGGGCAGTAGGCACTGAAGATATGGGGGGGAACACAACCACAGCGCCCACACTGTCCCAGGCGAGAATCGAACTCAGGACCTTCTGACTGCGAGGCGACAGCTCTACCACTGAGCCACCGGATCCCAGCAAACATTTTCACATATAACAACCGTCTTCTGCACGTCAAACCACTACATCTAGTCATGATCTAATACAGTAATTATATATGCGGAGTGGAAATCGTAGCTACGTCAATCGTCTTCTTCCCCACAACGTCGAAATATGCCGCTCCCACAACGGCTATATTCAGATACAAATCTGCACATTATGCATTGAGCAGCGTTACATTTAGCCTACTCTATGTCCAGATTCAATGATTTTTGCTACATCGAAAACCTTCTGCAGGATTCGATCTCGGGCGCTGGCTTGCAAGTCCTTTCACTTAACCACTAGGCTGTTAATTTGTTGAGGTTGCTCTCTGCATTTTCTCATATATATTGTCCTCAATAGACATTTCTATTGGGGACTTGAGTTTGGACGTGAAGATAGCTACTGGAACTTGCATTGCAAGGCTGCCTTGCTACTTCAGTTTCATGATTCCAACCAGTGATGAGACAGGTATATATTTTAGATCATGTGCGATAATGTAACAGACTTTATGTTGACTGTGCGTGCGTCTACTCTCTGTACAGCTTCATTTCTTGTCCATCTCTTGTGTAGGCCTACTTTGAGCGGCGGGAGATCAAGGAAGCACGCGATAAATACAATAAAAAGGCACTTACACACACCACAGGTTAAAACTATACTGATATAAACGTGTTTTCAGATTTAAAAAACTGGCGTTATGTAATAGTAGTCATTGCACGTGGAGTACACGTCACACTGTGACTATCTGACAAACAAAAACACAAAAGACACATACATGTGGTGTTTTCAAAGCAATATTATAAGATCAATATTTATTGTTTTGCAAGAGACAGATAGACGCTACTTTGGGGGAATGTGGAGACGTAAACACCTTGTGGCCGGCAGCGGCATGACTTTCTGGGGAGATGATGGACCGGAATTAGCTAGTCTGGTAACGTCGCGGTCTATACAATGTTTGCTGGGATTCTGTCACTGCAACCCACATCCCTGCATGCATCACCTCTAGGGTAGCTGTGACCCTAACAGTTGCCTCATACCCACCTCATTCTTCAATAGATGCAGGCCCGGTTTTACAGGGGTGCAAAAGCACGCATTGCACCCTTATTTTAATTGTCTGCATGCTCAGTTGATTTTTTTTTATATAATAAATGCTGCAGCTGCACACTTAAGGTGCTCTTATACTCGAGCAAAGCTCCGTGGGGTGGGGCCCCGCGAGTCTCCGTGCAGACCTCGCGCTGGGGCAGATGCCATTATACTCAGAAAGTGATCAGCATGTATTGTGCAATGGTGAGAACAGCCCGTGAAAAGTCGCAATGAAACGCTATGATGTGCAGTACTGAGTGCGCTTTCACTCTCAAACGACCGCACATCAGCACATGAAGGAATCAAATCACCAAACTTGTTTTTACTGAAAGCCGTTTTACTTCTCAGCCCTGATAGCCTACTCTGTGCTGCTTTTAATCTCTCTCAATAATGCTCTCAACACAACACATTTACTTGGTGAAATTACTAAAAACGAACAGTTGCAAATCAAAGTTTATAGCCTACCACATGGGTCAAGAAATGTGGCGAAAACACAGCTCAGTGTTCAGGGTTCAGTGGCTTGAAAGCGGACATGTTTGGAGAGAAGCCGTGCGGTGCTCGCGCTGTTAGAAAAAAAATCAGGCGAGCGCCCGACGGAGCTAGCGAATAACCACACCCAACAAATTTACGTCATTTGACGCGCCCGGCCCTCGCTCCACCCCCGCGCCCTTCACGGCAGGGTGAGCATAATTCAGCCTTTACTGTTTAAACTTGAATTATAATTGTTGTTTTTTCTTTGTTCTTTGATGTGAATTTATGGCTTTTTGGCACCTATATGTAACCTTTTAAGGTTGAGATAATTGTATTATCATTATATGGTCCAAATATTTCAGTAAAGCACTTGAAACACTAGAAATATTCTTGCTTGGCTGGTATCATTCTACCTGAAATGATGGTAAAATGCATTATTTTTAGTAAAATAACGTCACATTTTTTGGCCGGCCACCCAGTTTGCCCCGTGCATGTGCACCCCTTCCTATCTAGGATGCATCCCTAGTCATCTTGTTCTGGAACCGGCCCTGAATAGATGCCTCATACCCACCTCATTCTTCTTCATGCATTACCTCCAGGGTAGCTGTGACCCTAACAGTTGCCTCATACCCACCTCATTCTTCTTCATGCATTACCTCCAGGGTAGCTGTGACCCTAACATATGCCTCATACCCACCTCATTCTTCTTCATGCATTACCTCCAGAGTAGCTGTGACCCTAACAGATGCCTCATACCCACCTCATTCTTCTTCATGCATTACCTCCAGGGTAGCTGTGACCCTAACAGATGCCTCATACCCACCTCATTCTTCTTCATGCATTACCTCCAGAGTAGCTGTGACCCTAACAGATGCCTCATACCCACTTCATTCTTCTTCATGCATTACCTCCAGAGTAGCTGTGACCCTAACAGATGCCTCATACCCACCTCATTCTTCTTCATGCATTACCTCCAGAGTAGCTGTGACCCTAACAGATGCCTCATACCCACTTCATTCTTCTTCATGCATTACCTCCAGAGTAGCTGTGACCCTAACAGATGCCTCATACCCACCTCATTCTTCTTCATGCATTACCTCCAGAGTAGCTGTGACCCTAACAGATGCCTCATACCCACCTCATTCTTCTTCATGCATTACCTCCAGGGTAGCTGTGACCCTAACAGATGCCTTATACCCACCTCATTCTTCTTCGTGCATTACCTCCAGGGTAGCTGTGACCCTAACAGATGCCTCATACCCACTTCATTCTTCTTCATGCATTACCTCCAGAGTAGCTGTGACCCTAACAGATGCCTCATACCCACCTCATTCTTCTTCATGCATTACCTCCAGGGTAGCTGTGACCCTAACAGTTGCCTCATACCCACCTCATTCTTCTTCATGCATTACCTCCAGGGTAGCTGTGACCCTAACAGATGCCTCATACCCACTTCATTCTTCTTCATGCATTACCTCCAGAGTAGCTGTGACCCTAACAGATGCCTCATACCCACTTCATTCTTCTTCATGCATTACCTCCAGAGTAGCTGTGACCCTAACAGATGCCTCATACCCACTTCATTCTTCTTCATGCATTACCTCCAGGGTAGCTGTAACCCTAACAGTTGCCTCATACCCACCTCATTCTTCTTCGACTTCGAGGGGGCAAAAATATGAGAGAAACATTTAGCCTGGTATCCAGCCCCTTAATGAATCACAGTTTTGGCAGCCTAATGGCTATCTGTTCATATAGGTTTCACACTCTACACTGTAAATCATACTGTTGAACTTTAAAAGCAGTGTGGTTTCGCAGAGGTGCAGCATGGCCTATTCAATATTCCAAATGACATGTGAGCAAAAAGTTGATATGGAATAGACCAAAGTCCACGACAACACGTCTCCATACAAAGTCAAAGTCAAAATAAAATGTGTGCAGTTAGTTCAGACAGACAGACAGACAGACAGACAGACAGACAGACATACATTTTAGACACAGCAGCAGGAAACACAGGGTGAGGTTAGTGTTTTTACAACATTTGTATTATTTGACTGTAAAGTCTGTGAGTCAGTTGTCTAGTGCAGTGGTTCTCAAATGGGGGTCCGGGGACCCCCAGGGGTCTGTGGCACTTTGCCAGGGCGTCCACAAAAAGTTTTCAGGAAAATAAAAATAAAAACTTTTTTTGGGTGCAAAAGCTTCAGAGTTCAACGAAAATATTGTATGCTTTAAATCTAAAAATGGTTCATGGATTCTAATCTACATTCTAATCTATCAAACCTATCAATTTAAAATTCAAGCACGTTACCGTGGATGTGCGTCCTTGTAGCTCCCCTGGTATGCCGGAGGCTCGGACCTTCGCGCGGCCGACCCGGACCTTCCTGCGGCCGACCCGGGTTCAAATCCGACCTGCAGTCCTTTGCCGCATATCATCCCCTCTCTCTCTCCCCCCACCTTTCCTGTCTGCCTACTGTCCTATATAAAAAAAAGAAATAAAGGCGAAATGCCCAAAAAATAATCTTAAAAAAAAAAAAAAAAAAAGCATGCAGGGCCCGAAATTAACTTTTTGACCCACCGGCCAGTGGCGGGTAGATGGAAAACATTTACCCGCCAAGCATATTTCTTACCGGCCAAAAAAGAAAAAACACATTTTTGTGTCACATATATCCATATATACCAATTTTTTTCAGTACATTTCAAGTAGATAAGGTATTACGTTAAAGAATACACACTTAAATAAGAGGCCAGAGTAAAATTTGAAGCAAATTATTTAAATATATTGATTGATGATTGATTAATCAATACATGTCAAGTCAATCTTATCAATACATGTCAAGTCAATCTTGAGCTTAAATTGTTGTAAAAAAAACAACGCAGCTAAAAGTAATAACTGCGACAGTCTCAGTGCACTGCAGACAGCGCACAACTTGGGCTACGCACCTTTCTCTCCCACTCACACCTGGCACCTGCGTTAGCTCTCCTGCACTCGTTCTCGGCTCCGGCTTTATTGGTGGTAAGCATTTTGATTCATCTCCTCATCATACGAGCTCGGCAACAAGCGCGAGCGATTGATTCATTGATTGATTGATTCGCCCGATGTAGGCTGTCAATTTAGCAGAGGTTAAAAGACGCTTTTTACCTCTGCTAAATTGACGACTGCATTCCATTCCACTCCAGTCATGTTTGGTAGCCTATAAGGCAGAGCCAGAATGAAACAGTCTCACAAAGCACTCGTATTAGCCAGCTGCGCACCAAAACACACATAACTATGATATCCTCATATATACTGTATCATACAAGTGTCGGCAACAAGTGAATGGCCTGCATTTATATAGCGCGCTTTACAATCAGTAGATAGTCTACATTCATTCACCCATTCATACACCGATGGCGGCAGGCTGCCACGCAGGGTGCCTACACACCATCGGGAGCAAGGAGGGTTAAGTGTCTTGCCCAAGGACACAGCGACAGCAGCTGGGAGGGAGCGGGGATTGAACCTGCAACCCTTGCATCATTGGCCGACCCGCTCTACCTCCTGAGCTAAAGCCGCCCCAGACAAGTGCGAGCGATTGATTCATTGATTGATTGATTCGCCCGACGTTAGGCTGTCAATTTACCTCCGCTAAATTGAGACTGCATTTCATTCCAGAGTCACGTTTGGTAGCCTATACGGGAGAGCTAGAATGAAACAGCCTCAGGAAGCACTCGTGTTATACTACCGCACTGAACTAACATTAATTTCAGACTGCTTCCTTGTACTGTATATTGTGGCTGGGAGGATCAGCGCTCCCCAGCGCACTCCCAGCGCACTCCCAGCGTTTAACAGTCGGAAAAAGACACAGGCGGCTACACACAGTTTTAATATTACATGACGACTATTTTGCGACCCGCCACGTGGCGGAGAGACGCCAAACCTAACTCGCCAAAGCTAAAATATGCCCGCCATTGGCGGGTGGCGGGCTCTAATTTCGGGCCCTGAAAGCATGTTACCGTGGAAACAATTAAGCTTAGCCCAAAATCACAAATCAGAATGAGGGGGTCCGCGGGATATTTTCTATCTTGTAAGGAGTCCTTGGCTGAAAAACATTTGAGAACCTCTGGTCTAGTGAACGGGGTCGACTGCCTTCACATTCAAATAGGCGTCTACATGTTGTCATGTTATTACATAATGCAGTGTTACAGGGGGAGAGAGAGACAGAGAGGTAATAGCCTAATAATAATAATAATAATAATAATAATGGACAAACAAGACACAGACACACAGGTGGGGGGGGGGATTTAACTCAACAGTTCATAACATAGTGCCTGGGTTAAAAAAGATGATATATTGATATCGAATAGTAATTTGAAGGAACTGATATCGACTCATAAATCCCAATATCAATCTTTTATGCCACGACAACACTTCCCCATTCAGGCGGAGCAAACTGCTGAGTGGAAGTGGAAGTGAAGTGTGTCGCAGTTAGCAGACTCCATTTTAGACACAGCAGGAGGAGGAAACGGGCTGAGGACGATCGAGGCAGGGTGAGTTTTTACATTTGTATTATTTGACTGTAAAGTCTGTGAGTCAGTTGTTTAGTGTCTATTCGACTGCCTTCACATTCAAATAGGCTACTACATTTGGTCCTGTTATTACATAATGCAGTGTTACAGGGGGAGAGAGAGACAGAGAGGTACAATGACTCAAAGACTCCAAACACTAGTGCAGGGCTATTCTATTAGCTTAGAATGGGGGCCAGCTCATGAAAATGATCCCAAATGAGGGACCAGAGAAATATGGCTTGACAAATGAATAATCACGTTAACAGCTAAACATAGAGAAAAGTACAACAGACTTTAGGAGTGTATATTGTATTTTGTAAATGCATAACAACATCAGTGCATTGTATTGTATCAAGACCAAGACACATAGGCCCAAGCCATTTCTACATTCAAATTGCAATTTCCACCATGTTCAGAAGTCAGTCCAAGTGAGCCATATAACATTTAGAATTTTACTCCTTTAACAGAAAACTATATGCCAACAACCACAACAACAAAACAAAGTGCAAACTGTCCCCCTGCTGGCTAAAAACAGAAACACTGCTAAGGAAACAAAGTGCAAACTGTTCCCCTGCTCCACCTGCTGGCTAAACACTGCTAATGAAAGGAGATGATGACTGAATACAAGCAGGGCTTTTCATTCTGCAGCAGCATCAGACACCTAAATTATCAGTCCAGATGAGCCATGCACAGAATTTCACTCATTTAACTAACACTTCCAACTAACTTCCAACAAAACAAAAACAACTAAACATGAGTGAATAGTATTGGATAGAATGATCAAAACATATGAATGAATGAATGAATGAATGAATTCATTCATTCATTCAAAACATATCAGTGCAACTCAAGGGCAAGACAGAATTTCACTCATTTAACTAACAGACAACATCCAATAAAGTGCACACCACTCTGCAAACAAAACAGTCATATTTCCAGTGTTGGAAAGAGGTGAATTGTTGTTCTCAGAAACATCAAAGTGCTCCTCTGTTCTACCTACAAAAGCATTTAAACACTGCTACAGTAAGATTTGATGACTGAATAGAATCAGAGCTTTTCATTCTATTTTTTCTCCATCTCTTTTTCTTAATTATAAATAAAACTGTTAAATAAACTGCCCCAAATAAGTCCACACACATGAAATAATTGAATAATCTGTGAGTGAGCCATATACCACATCAATAACTTTACATTAAGTCTATAGTTGCATAGTGCAAAGTGCACAGTACAATTGCAGTATATTAAAAATGAAACATGCAACCTGTTCAAAAATCAATCCTTATTACTAAGTTGACTAAAATACATGTTACCTAACATGTGTACTTAGCCAACATTTGTCATCTAATGAGAGAAATGTAATTTCTTTGACCTGGCAAGAGTCAGGTGTATATGTTTTCAGGGCGATGCAGATGCTGGTGAGTGAGGGATTCACGATTATGATTTTTGATGGCATTCATGTGTGAGAATGATGATTCACAGGTGTATGTAAAGGCGAACATTGTCAGGATAAAAAGTGCAAGACCACCTGACTGAGGGAATGTCTCGTGGCTGACTTCATGAGTCCAGAACTTTTCAGGACCTGAGTGACTGTCGCAGGTCTTCTGATGACTGAATGTCAATGAGTTAGAGTTGTAAAGACGCCTCATTCAATGACGTTACCATCTCCTTTGCTTTTGATGTGAACTCTGCCTCAACATTCACACAGAAAGGGACCAGGGTCCTTCACAAATCTCATCACTTCATTGGGGATATTGAAATTATCAAACCGTGTGGCGAAGTTGGTCTTCAGCGACTATGAATCCAGTCACCACCTCTGTGATTTGTAGGCCTGATTTGCTTGGAAGTTGAGCATTTTTGCTGGATGCAGATCAGCAGAAAAAAGTGTGAGCTTTGTTTGAAACGCATTTAGTTTCTCCACAAGCTGTGATACTGTTTTATCTCTGCCCTGCAGCTCTGTGTTGAGTTTGTTCAAATGATGGAAAACATCGCTCAAAAAGCAAGTAGCTGAAAACTCCTCATTCTCCATAAGAGACAGAAAGGTGTGGGCTTTTCTAGGCGTTGAAGTACGGAGAAGGATCTCCTCGCTTACTACTTCACAAAATCGTTTCAATGCCTTTCTTTTGCTAATGTCATTATTTTAATTGTGGTTGAGCAAATCATTATATTAAGCTGACATGTCTGACAACAACTGGTGGAAAAGGCGGTGCTGTAGACTGACCCTGGACTCTAGGGTCTAAGTGGCGGGAGGCTACGGGTCAGGAAAGGGACGGGGCTAGGGAAAGGGGCCGTAGCTAGGGATAGAAAGGTCATACAGAGTCGGGATTCGAGGGGTGGGTAGGGGGAGTGGTTTGGGGATGTGGTTGGTTTTGGGGTAGGGGTAGGACCATTTTCCATGTCGAAAACTATTAGCCGTGGTGTTGAGGTACTCCCAACCATTGCATAATGGCTGACTGACCACACCACTGTGCTGTGGGCTTCAAGGTATTTGTGCTTGTATGAGTCTGGCCAGACACAATGTAGACAGCTGACTTGTATAAGTCTGGACAGACATGATGTAGACTGCTGACATGTATGACTCTGGACAGACACGATGTAGACAGCTGACTTGACTGAGTCTGGACAGACATGATGTAGACTGCTGACTTGTATGAGTCTGGAGAGACATGATGTAGACAGCTGACTTGTATGAGTCTGGACAGACATGATGTAGACTGCTGACTTGTCTGAGTCTGGACAGACATGATGTAGACTGCTGACTTGTAGAGTCTACTCTGGACAGACATGATGTAGACTGCTGACGTGTATGAGTCTGGACAGACATGATGTAGACTGCTGACTTGTCTGAGTCTGGACAGACATGATGTAGACTGCTGACTTGTAGAGTCTACTCTGGACAGACATGATGTAGACTGCTGACTTGTCTGAGTCTGGACAGACATGATGTAGACTGCTGACTTGTATGAGTCTGGACAGACATGATGTAGACTGCTGACTTGTCTGAGTCTGGACAGACATGATGTAGACTGCTGACTTGTAGAGTCTACTCTGGACAGACATGATGTAGACTGCTGACTTGTCTGAGTCTGGACAGACATGATGTAGACTGCTGACTTGTAGAGTCTACTCTGGACAGACATGATGTAGACTGCTGATGTGTATGAGTCTGGACAGACATGATGTAGACTGCTGACTTGTATGAGTCTGGACAGACATGATGTAGACTGCTGACTTGTCTGAGTCTGGACAGACATGATGTAGATTGCTGACTTGTAGAGTCTACTCTGGACAGACATGATGTAGACTGCTGACTTGTCTGAGTCTGGACAGACATGATGTAGACTGCTGACTTGTAGAGTCTACTCTGGCCAGACATGATGTAGACTGCTGACTTGTCTGAGTCTGGACAGACATGATGTAGACTGCTGACTTGTAGAGTATTCTGGACAGACATGATGTAGACTGCTGACGTGTATGAGTCTGGACAGACATGATGTAGACTGCTGACTTGTTGGTGCACTTGGTGGAGGCATACATCGATGATGCTGTATTTTTAGATTCATTAATAAAAACTGAAGCCACTTTATTCTAAAGATGTCACCGTTTTTTGTTAAACCTCCTTGTGTGTGTGTGTGTGTGTGTGTGTGTGTGTGTGTGTGTGTGTGTGTGTGTGTGTGTGTGTGTGTGTGTGTGCGCATGTGCGTGCGCATGTGTGCGCGCGCGCGCACGCGCGTGTGTGTTTCTCCTCTCAGGCTGGCTCAAGCCCAGAAGATGAGTGTGTGTGTGGAGGAAGAGGAGGGTGGAATAGAGTCTCCAGCACCCAGCTGTCTGTCTGTGAAGAGTGACCAGGCTCTACCTCCAGACCTCAGTGATGAACCTGACACAAAGTAAGACAACTGTTATACTGGAAATCTACCTGATAAAACCTGATTCACAATGATGAAGGAACTTTACTAGCACTAATGATATTTATCAAACTTTTGTTTCGAAATGTGTTATTACACTCAGTCACAATTTACCTAACTTGAATGTTGCCAAGTACATAATGATGAAGGAACTGTACTGTCTTGAACCTAATGATGGTATAAAACATTGTGTTTCCAGAGGTCAGTACCACAGGCAGCACTCAGCTATCTGTCTATGACGAGTCATTGCTCTAAACTTTATACGATAAAACATTTGTTTTCAGTGGTCAGTACCACAGGCAGAGAGCAGAGTCTCCAGTACCCAGCTGTCTGTCTATGAAGAGTGACCACTCTAAAGGATTCCCTCTAAACTTCAGTGATGAACCTGGACCTTCAGACACAAAGTAAGAGGACTGTTTATACTGTTAGCCTACCTGATAAAACCTGAGTCAAAATGATGAAGGAACTTTACTAGAACTAATCATGGTATAAAACATTTGTGCTTCCAGAGGTCAGTACCTCAGGCAGAGAGCAGAGTCTCCAGTACCGAGCTGTCTGTCTATGAAGAGTGACCGCTCTAAAGGTCGTCTACCTCCAGACCTCAGTGATGAACCTGGACCTTCAGACACAAAGTAAGAGGACTGTTTCTACTGTCAGCCTACCTGATGAAACCTGAGTCATAATGATGAAGGAACTTTACTAGAACTAATCATGGTATAAAACATTTGTGTTTCCAGAGGTCAGTACCACAGGCAGAGAGCAGAGTCTCCAGTACCGAGCTGTCTGTCTATGAAGAGTGACCGCTCTAAAGGTCGTCTACCTCCAGACCTCAGTGATGAACCTGGACCTTCAGACACAAAGTAAGAGGACTGTTTCTACTGCCAGCCTACCTGATGAAACCTGAGTCATAATGATGAAGGAACTTTACTAGAACTAATCATGGTATAAAACATTTGTGTTTCCAGAGGTCAGTACCACAGGCAGAGAGCAGAGTCTCCAGTACCCAGCTGTCTGTCTATGAAGAGTGACCACTCTAAAGGATTCCCTCTAAACTTCAGTGATGAACCTGGACCTTCAGACACAAAGTAAGACAACTGTTTATACTGTCAGTCTACCTGATAAAACCTGAGTCATAATGCTGAAGGAACTTTAGGGACAGTCCGTTATTTATGAGGGGGGGGCGGGGGTATGGTGCAGGGGCGACTTTGTTTTCGTTTTTTTCCTTCACCCTCCCCAGATCTATAAATATTTTTCCATGTCCCTCCCTGAGTGACTTGAGATAAATGCATGACCCTCCCTCCACCATAAATAACCACACTTTATCATATTCACACCAAAGGTAGTAGGCTACTGAAGAAAATATGACCTTTTCCGATGATTTGGCTACGTTTGATAGCGCCCTATGACATCGGGGGAGAGAGGGGGCGGGGGGCATATAATGTTTAGTACCCAGCCCAATAACGGCCTCATCTCCTAGTTATAAAGCTGATCACCCGCTCAGTACCGCTCCAGTTTCAATCACAACATGTTTGAAACAGAATGCATCGGTGCGTGGCTAATTGAGCCACATGTGAAATCTCCCAGCATGCATGTTATGTTATGTTAGCACAACATGCAATTGTAGAACATTTCAATATTGGACAAAATAAAACAATAAAAATCAAAACACAACCCTATGTGAAACATGTATGTAATCCAGGTGCTATATATATCCCTTGCAGATTTAACGTTATTTGGATGAGTGATACTGATGCACTGTGATGTCCGCTCCAGCCTCCAATAAGACTTGGCTTACTTCATGTGCACGCCCACTATTTTCTTGCCAGCTGCTGCAAGAGAGAAGGAAGAGAAACGAGCATGCAGCCGACTCTGCTGAGCTCATGTTATTTGTAGTGAGCAATGCCCATTGCCCAGGCGTTTAAACTCAAATTAAAACACCCTGGCCTTTTTATCTCTTTTATTCTTTTGAGCGGAGCGGTGAGTGCGAGGGGGTGAAATCTGTATTGAGCGGCGAGCGGTCTGGAGCGGAGTCCAGTCACCATACAGGTAAACCATAGATATAAATAGGGGAGTAAACACGCATTTTGGAACGAAAAAACGCATTTAAAAATATATACAAAATACAAAAAATGAAAGTTGTATAACCCTCCCTAAAGCCAAAATAAAAAACACAAGTCCCTCCCCAGTACTCAAAAAAATATTTGATACCCCTCCCCCTTTCTGCACCACACCCCACCTCTCATAAATAACGAACAGTCCCTTACTAGAACTAATGATGGTCTAAAACATTTGTGTTTCCAGAGGTCAGTACCACAGGCAGAGAGCAGAGTCTCCAGTACCTAGCTGTCTGTCTATGAAGAGTGATCACTCTAAAGGTCTACCTCCAGACATCAGTCATGAACCTGGACCTTCAGACACAAAGTAAGAGGATTGTTAGTAGCACTCAATAATGTAATAATTTCCTGAAATGTAAGAATGCCTGATAATGTAATGCAATTTGCACTTTATTATAATGTAATAAAACCCAATAATGTATAACTTGGTCACTAATGTAAAAAATGTGCTGACTGACATTGTTATAACATTTTTACTGATAATGTAATACCTTTCAGGGGTCATTTATTTTCAAAACTGATAATGTAATACAATGGAAAATGTAATGATGTAATGGATTGTGAAAAGACAAAATCTGAGAAATCATGTCTAGTTCTGTCACAACCGCATTTCACATCCACATCTGTCCTTTCCACGGCCAGCCAAATGGACTCCTCTGACGGCAGTGAGAGGGAAGTTCGTCAGCGTCCTTTTTTAGCCAATACGCAGTCCCAACCAGGAAAACGAGGAGGGGGACGAGGGGACGCCAGAGGAGGTGCAGGTCTTCCAACCGAACATCTACGCCGCTCCCAACGGAACAAGAACAGACGGTAATTAACATTTTGGGATTGGCTCCAAATGAGCCCGAAAGAGGCGTCCTCAACAAAGGACTGTCTTATTCTGCATTAACTCTATTGACTCCTTTAAACTCAATGTTGACTGTTTTAAATGTATTCGTTGTTTGCATTTAAAAAAATATTTTCCTAGACCTAATGTATTGACCAATGAAAAGGTAGTGATGGAGAAAATGTGAGTACCGTACAACATTGACAAATCGAGAGACTACTCCTCTAAAAAAAAGCTCAGTTCCTTCCTTCCTCAAACTTGAATCCAGCTTGTTGTTACTTACAGCCAAATATTGGAAAGTGACATTGTTACTTTACAGCCAGCTAGTGGAAAGTGACATTAATTTAAAGCCAGCTAGTGGAAAGTGGCATTGTTACTTTACAGCCAACTAGTGGAAAGTGACATTGTTACTTTACAGCCAACTAGTGGAAAGTGACATTGTTACTTTACAGTCAGCTAGTGGAAAGTGACAGTAGCTGTGTTTCCATTACAGTTTTTCGCAAAATAATTGCAATATTTCTACAATTTTGAAAAAGTACAATTGCGACTTGCAGGCATTTCCATTGAAGTTGAGTTTGAAGTCCCGTCTCGCGAGATCTCGTAGAATCTCGTAAAATCTCTTCTCGCAAGACTCCACTTTAAGGAAGATGGACGGCCTACTGCGTAACCTCCTTGGTTTTGGCACTGTGATTTCGGTTGCTGCTGCCGTGACTATTTTAAACAAGACGAAGGCAGCTCGGAAAAAACATCGAAAAAACAAATCATCGATCCATGTTCCATTTTCATCCAGTAGATGGTGCCAGTGACCAAAATAGTAGGCTAACCCTGACCAAAATATTACCAACAATCCCATGGGCCCACAACATAAATCGCCTATTAATCCTGATAAACAGCATTTAAACGTGTAATAATTAGGGGTGGGGGAAAAAATCGATACACCACAGTATCGCGATATTTTGCCTGACGATATTGTATCGATATTTGGACGCCAAGTATCGATATTGCAAAAAAAAAAAAAAAAAAAAAAAAAAAAAAAAAAAAAAAAATTTGCAGGCCATGCCAGGCCACCGGGCTACTATTAACTTTAGTTCCAAGGCCAGCAGTAAACAAACGGTAGCATATTTTCATTTTGTTTTAACAGTAACAGTTTTGTCATAACAGTAATTTACAAATTCCCCAGTTACTGAATGGGCTGCACAAGATGTTTTGTGTAAGTGAAGTGAAGTTGCAAAAACTACATAAGTACAGTAGTCCACACACACATCCAGTTAAGGTGGACTGTAAGTAGACTGTAACAAACAGTTCAGTTTGTCAGGTGCATGCAACTATGACATGACTTTATGAAAGTTGTTGGTATGTCTACTTGACAATGTTGCTGCAATAAAATGGTTGAAGTCAGATGTACAGACTGAAAAATTGTTCTTATATAAATCAGATGATGACAAAGTTTGCCTTTGGGGACATCATTTGTAGTTGAAAATGTAAGAAATCGCAATATATCGAAATATCGCAATATTCAATATATCGCAATATCGATATATCGCAATATCGAAAATATCGCAGTATCGCAATACTATCGTATCGTGACTCAAGTATCGTTTCAGTATCGTATCGTGGGCATCTGGTGATTCCCACCCCTAGTAATAATGGATGTATGAGTCGGTAAAACTGTTTTTGTAATTGTTTTATTTTATTTTATTTGGTGAATGAATGACACCATGTTACAGACAGAGACCCACCAGGCTTAGTATAAATAGGTTTCCATATGATTTGCGTCTTAAGTTGAACTCACCCCTTGCGGCTGCATGGATAGATGCAAGTTGGTCAACAGTAGGCTACAGTCCTGACAGCATGAATGATGATTGAATGACAATTATTGTATTTCTATGTTCTATGTAATATCTTGGTCACTGGTATGGGTCACATGACGTGCAAATGAGGAAAATGTGTTTCCATTACACTTTTGCGATATACTGCTATATCGACACCTCTGAAAAACCACCTCATGAGAGCGCAACAACTTTTTGCGATATTTAGGAGGTTTTTCAAAATTTACGTGTTTCCATTACCCGGTTTTTATTGCGATATTTAGAGTTTGCACATTTCTGAGGGTAATGGAAACACAGCTACTGTTACGTACAGCCAGCTAGTGGACAGTACCATTGTTACTTTACAGCCAGTAGTGGAAAGTGACATTGTTACTTACAGCCAGCTAGTGGAAAGTGACATTACTTTACAGCCAGCTAGTGGAAAGTGACATTGTTACTTTACAGCCAGCTAGTGGAAAGTCACATGACTTTGCAGCCAGCTAGTGAAAAGTGACATTGTTACTTTACAGCCAGCTAGTGGAAAGTGACATTGTTACTTTACAGCCAGCTAGTGGAAAGTGACATTACTTTACAGCCAGTAGTGGAAAGTGACATTGTTACTTACAGCCAGCTAGTGGAAAGTGACATTACTTTACAGCCAGCTAGTGGAAAGTGACATTGTTATTTACAGCCAACTAGTTGAAAGTCACATGACTTTGCAGCCAGCTAGTGAAAAGTGACATTGTTACTTTACAGCCAGCTAGTCTTAACCTGTTGGCACAGGAAAATATTTGAAAACATACAGAAATACCCATTGTAATAGGTGAGCACATCAATAAACTGTGTGTCATATATTTATTTAGGTGGAAATTATTATTTTTATGGCACAAGGGTTTTCTGGTCTGGTCTATGAACACCCCCCCCCCCCCCCCCCTCTTCCTTTTTTTGCCAATACGCAGTCCCAACCAAGAAGTAGTAGAACTGATGATGGTATAAAACATTTGTGTTTCCAGAGGTCAGTACCACAGCCAGAGAGCAGAGTCTCCAGTACCCAGCTGTCTGTCTATGAAGAGTGACCACTCTAAAGGATTCCCTCTAAACTTCAGTGATGAACCTGGACCTTCAGACACAAAGTAAGACAACTGTTTATACTGTCAGTCTACCTGATAAAACCTGAGTCATAATGCTGAAGGAACTTTACTAGAACTAATGATGGTCTAAAACATTTGTGTTTCCAGAGGTCAGTACCACAGGCAGAGAGCAGAGTCTCCAGTACCTAGCTGTCTGTCTATGAAGAGTGATCACTCTAAAGGTCTACCTCCAGACCTCAGTCATGAACCTGGACCTTCAGACACAAAGTAAGAGGATTGTTAGTAGCACTCAATAATGTAATAATTTCCTGAAATGTAAGAATGCCTGATAATGTAATGCAATTTGCACTTTATTATAATGTAATAAAACCCAATAATGTATAACTTGGTCAATAATGTAAAAAATGTGCTGACTGACATTGTTATAACATTTTTACTGATAATGTAATACCTTTCAGGGGTAATTTATTTTCAAAACTGATAATGTAATACAATGGAAAATGTAATGATGTAATGGATTGTGAAAAGACAAAATCTGAGAAATCATGTCTAGTTCTGTCACAACCACATTTCACATCCACATCTGTCCTTTCCACGGCCAGCGAAATGGACTCATCTGATGGCAGTGAGAGGGAAGTTCGTCAGCGTCCTTTTTTAGCCAATACGCAGTCCCAACCAGGAAAACGAGGAGGGGGACGAGGGGACGCCAGAGGAGGTGCAGGTCTTCCAACCGAACATCTACGCCGCTCCCAACGGAACAAGAACAGACAGTAATTAACATTTTGGGATTGGCTCCAAATGAGCCCGAAAGAGGCGTCCTCAACAAAGGACTGTCTTATTCTGCATTAACTCTATTGACTCCTTTAAACTCAATGTTGACTGTTTTAAATGTATTCGTTGTTTGCATTTAAAAAAATATTTTCCTAGACCTAATGTATTGACCAATGAAAAGGTAGTGATGAGCAACTCTGGAGAAAATGTGAGTACAACATTGACAAATCGAGAGACTACTCCTCTAAAAAAAAAGCTCAGTTCCTTCCTTCCTCAAACTTGAATCCAGCTTGTTGTTACTTACAGCCAACTAAAGTGACATTACTTACAGCCAGCTAGTAGAAAGTGACATTGTTACTTACAGCCAACTAGTGGAAAGTGACATTGTTACTTTACAGCCAACTAGTGGAAAGTGACATTGTTACTTTACATCCAGCTAGTGGAAAGTGACATTGTTACTTACATCCAGCTAGTGGAAAGTGACATTGTTACTTACAGCCAGCTAGTGGAAAGTGACATTGTTACTTACAGCCAGCTAGTGGAAAGTGACATTGTTACATACAGCCAACTAGTGGAAAGTGACATTGTTACTTTACAGCCAACTAGTGGAAAGTGACATTGTTACTTTACATCCAGCTAGTGGAAAGTGACATTGTTACTTACATCCAGCTAGTGGAAAGTGACATTGTTACTTACAGCCAGCTAGTGGAAAGTGACATTGTTACTTACAGCCAGCTAGTGGAAAGTGACATTGTTACTTACAGCCAGTGTTTGGAAATAACGCCGTTTAAAAGAATGGCGTTAGGTAACGCCGTTATTTTTTCAGTAACGGGGTAATCTAACTAATTACTGTTTCCGTCGTTACAACGCGTTATCGTTACTGAACGCTAAATGCGGTGCGTTACTATGAAATGATTGAGTAAACTACCCGTAGCCTACACTAGTGTTGTCAAGTGAGGAGACCGGGTGGGTTAACATAACGAGATAAACGATTATGATTGCCTAAGGCAGAGTCATGTGTTTCATGGTAGCCAATCGGAGCCAGTGTTACACACGAGCCAGGAGTCAGGACACGGGCGACACACACACACACACACACACACACACACACACAGACACACCAAACAGATTCGAGGAAGCAGCAGAAATGGCGAGTCCGGAGTAGAGAGCTGCGCGGGCCTGAAATTTCGGCCCGAGCCCTCCCCGGTCCGTGGCATGCAGACCCGTACCCGATCCAGCCCGTTGCGAGGCCCGAAGCCAATATTACTATATAATGACACATCTCTCTCCCTCTCTGTTCCGCGTGCTGCGTCTCTGTCTGTCTCTCTATTTGACTCTCTCTCTCTCTCTCTGTGTTCGGGAGCTGTCCGCTCGCTGTACATGGACGGACACGGCCCAAACGGCTTGTTTCTCTCTCTATCTCTCTTCGGGAGCTGTCTACAGCTACTAACGTCACGTGAGGGTCTGTGTGTGTCTGGGGGAGTGTCTGTGCACTCCTCCTCTTTGTCTGACTGTGCTCCGCTGTGTAAAATCAAGCGAGTACGCTGATACAACATTATTTAATTGAATTATTGAAACGGCCCGACCCCGGACCTATTAATTAAAAATAAATAAAAAACAAGCCTGGCCTCGACCCGTTAGCAATCCATGAAAATTTGGCATTTTCAAGGTGGAGATAACGCAAATAGTTACTTTCCCTGGTAACTAGTTACTTTTATTATAGAGTAATTCAGTTACTAACTCAGTTACTTTTTGGAACAAGTAGTGAGTAACTATAACTAATTACTTTTTTAAAGTAACGTTCCCAACACTGCTTACAGCCAATTAGTGGAAAGTGACATTGTTACTTACAGCCAGCTAGTGGACAGTGACATTGTTACTTACAGCCAGCTAGTGGAAAGTGACATTGTTACTTACAGCCAGCTAGTGGAAAGTGACATTGTTACATACAGCCAACTATAGTGGAAAGTGACATTGTTACTTACAGCCAGCTAGTGGAAAGTGACATTGTTACTTTACAGCCAGCTAGCGGAAAGTGACATTGGTACTTTACAGCCAGCTAGTGGAAAGTGACATTGGTACTTTACAGCCAACTATTGGAAAGTGACATTGTTACTTACAGCCAGCTAGTGGAAAGTGACATTGTTACTTCCAGCTAGCGGAAAGTTACATTTTTACTTTATAGCCAGCTATTGGAAAGTGACATTGCCAGAATCTTACAGAAGAAAGTCCCTGTTAAGATGAATTTGTCTGATGCTGAATTTAGAAAAAAAACAAAAACATTAGCATCTATTCGGGAGTTTCTGTGGTCATTATGAGATTTGCCTGGGGTCAAACTCGATTTAACATAATAAACACTTGGGCCCTTATTGGCAGTTTTACGGTACATCTGTCATTTTGTTCTTATATGTTTATGCAATTGACAACTTCACTGATTTATTTGTTGGTCACTCAATGTGGTAGTAGGCTATTAGTGCAGTCAGTGATCCTCAATATGTATATATTTTTATGAGAGCCGCACTTGCAGCACAAAGTCAATAAGAGAGCCACTTTTACCGCAAAACACCAAAAGCCATGTACACCAACCAAGCATATCTGCCTATTAATTTCATTAAGGGCCCTATGAAATCAGTTTTATTCTTTCCCTAATTCCATTTCCCCCTCGCTAATTTCTTAGAATTCTGTGTTTTACTGTTTACACTCATTTTAATCATCAGAGTGTCTAATGATGTGATGAATGAAAGAATGAATGAATGAATGAATGAAAGAATGAATGAATGAATGTTTAAATAAATAACTAAATAACTAAATAAATAAATAAATAAATAAATAAATACCGTAAATTCCGGACTATAAGGCGCACCGGTATATAAGCCGCGGGACCAAAATTGACTATTTTTTTCTTATATAAGCCGCACCGGTCTATAAGCCGCGGGTGTTTTGATGTTTAATTACCATATGAAAGGGTTCGTGCACAGAGAGGAATGTCGGGAAAGAGATGGCTGTTTGGGGAAGCTCCCATTTATTAACATTTCAACAAAACAAAACAAAAGTCAGGTCACTAATCCCCAGACAAAATCACACAACAATAGGCTATATGTGCAGCAAACGGCTGTAACCAGAGAAGTCAAGTCACTAATCCTCGTCTTCCTCTTCTTCCTGCGTACTGAAACCACCAAAGTCCTCATCTTCAGTGTCGGAAACGAACAGGTTCAGGGTGGCTTCGTCAACCACTCTCCTCTCTCCTTCATTGTCACTCAAAACCAACGAACTCCTCTTCGTCACTGTCGGCATCGAACAGCCTCTGAAGCCTCTGACGGCCCTCAGCGCCAGCTGTGGCGGCGTCATCCTCTTCATCCCGCAGCAGTCCAGCGTTTTGGAACCCGTTGGTGATTGTGGATGTTTTCACACTCCTATAATATTCCGTGATCTTCCTTTGTGTGAATTCGCCGAAGTTTGTGATTTTCTCCTGGTAGTCGGGAGGGAGTTGTTCAGTAGTTCTCGCCCGGACGGACAGTCCCTTTCGTCTCATGAATCGGAAGCACCAAGATGGGCCACCTATGAAATGTTCAATTTTCATTTCGGTGGCGACTGTTTTGGCCTTCAGTCGGATCTGCACCGTGGAAACGCCTCGGCCGTCTGCTCTCTGGGTCAACACCCAATCTTCAAGGGAATCTTCAAGTTCGGGCCATCTGCTTTTATGACCTCTGAAGGACTTTTTGGTCTTCTTGCACTGAGACAGTTCCTCCTGCTGCACCGTCCAACGCCTCACCATTGACTCATCGATGCCCAGGTTACGCGCGGCTGCTCTGTTTCCCTCTTTTAATGCGAGATTGACTGCTTTCAACTTGAAAGCTGCGTCGTGTGAATTTCTGCGTACCTTCCCCATGGTAAGTGAGAGTGTTGCTTCTACTGCTCGTCTTGTTGTGAATATTCCTTGATCTTCCTTTGTGTGAATTCGCCGAAGTTTGTGATTTTCTCCTGGTAGTCGGGGGAGGGAGTTGTTGGCCGAGTGGCCGTTTGCTTACCGTAATTACCATATGTAAGTGGTCACGCACAGAGGGGATTGTCGGGAAAGAGATGGCTGTTTGAGGAAGCTCCCATTTACCGTATTACCGTAACATTTCAACAAAACAACATAACACAACACCACCGTTGTTTATTTTTACAGTGCACACAGTGTCCGCGGTGTGGTGAAAAGAGGGCAAGAGAGGAAATTAAAACAGAAGTGGATTTATAGTTAGAAAGAGTGCTAAAAAAGAGAGATTTTATTTGTATTTTTTTTTCTTTTTCTGAAAAAATCCATAGATAAGCCGCACCGTTATATAAGCCGCAGGGGCCAAAAAACGGGAAAAACGCTGCGGCTTATAGTCCGGAATTTACGGTAAATAAATAAATAAATAAATAAATAAATAAATAAATAAACAATTTAATAAGAGGCACATAGTGGATTGGATATGTAATTGGTGAGCCAGCATACAGATTGTGTTTGCTCCTCCCCCTTATTTTTTAGCCTATGAGTATCAGGCTTGCAATTAATTGAACTAGTGCAGTCACTAGTCAGACATCCTGCTCTACCACTCTTCACCCCTCCCATCATCCCCCTGCTTGCACTGCTCCCCCAACACACAAAGTAAGAGGACTCCAGCCCGCTGCCCGTTTTTAAGTGGCCCGTCATGAATTTAGCTTTTTTTTTTTTTTTTTTTTTTGCTGGTGAAGCTTTTTTTCTTCTTCATTTTTCCATTTTAAAGGCCCATTCTGTCAATACTCACTATTACTGACGCCGGTGGCCGTTAGAGTAACTGCAGGCAGCGTGTGAACGAGCTGACGCGCGGGCACCATACTCGCACGCGCACAAGCAGTTGCCTGGCAACAGCAGAGCTGTTGGTTGCTTTGTAACGTTAACTCATAAAAGTCACTTGAAAACGGCAACCTGGACAATTTATCGGTCAGATTAGCCTCGATATGCCCAGGAAGGATTCTGGATGAATTAGGGGACGTTATTGTGGCATGTTTGGCCGTGTTTTGGCTTGCCTTGGCTGCGGGGAAGTGGATACTCACGTTAGCACAAGCCAGGAAATAGCCTGCTCCCCCTGTATGTATGGTACCGTGTAATGCCTGGAGTTGACCAAACTGAACAATCAAACAATGTTTCATAAGCATAACAGTAACGTTAGGCATATTTACGACTGTTAAATTCACCACACAAGACGGTAACGTTATTAGTGGGGCTGGTGGTAATTTCTATAAATGTAAATTAATATTAGTTAGCCGCGATTAGCATCAAGCTAACGTTACTATATGCAGTCCCACTGCAGCTAACTGCAGTCAGAGCCTGCTGGCTGCGGGGAAGTGGATACTCACGTTAGCACAAGCCAGGAAATAGCCTCCTCCCCCTGTATGTACGGTACCGTGTAATGCCTGGAGTTGACCAAACTGAACATGCAGTCAAACAATGTACCGTAAGCATAACAGACAGTAGGCTAACGTTAGGCATATTTCCGACTGTTAGATTCATTATCAACACAAGACAGTAACGTTATTAGTGGGGCTGGTGGTAATTTCTATAAATATAGCTAAATCTATTAGTTAGCCGCGTATAGCATCAAGCTAACGTTATAATAGGCACTCACCACCGCAGCTAACTGCAGTCAAACAATAATGTTCCATGACCATAAGCATAACGGTAGTAACGTTAGGGTTGCATTAATTCACACAAGACGGTAATGTTAGCAGAGTTTCTGACCAGGTGGTCAGATACTTGTACTACGGAGTCACAATAAAAATCTTGAATCTTGAAAATCCATTAGCAAGCAGCAAGTTCCCTTCATGAACCGAAAACACAGTCCTGACTCTAGTTTCCCCCCGATGTCGGTCACATTGCTGCTGTCTGGCCAGCGGGCTTCATTAGATAAATATTTATTTATTTAGTGTGGACTTTTTCTGAGTCTGTTGTTGTTTCCTTTTGCTAGCAGCTAGTGACGAACGTAACGTTAGCCATTTCCTGTTAGCCGTCTAGGACAAGAGGCAAGCTCGTGAACACGCGCAGACGTCACATCCTCTAGCTGTGGCGGGAAATGCTAACCCCTTCGAAACTGCGGTATTTCCATGTATCTTCTGAACGGCTGGTCGGAGAGAAACGCCCCTGGTCGCCATTTTTAAGTTACGTCAACGCGCATTCACTCATTGCCAATAAAAAAACACTTTGTGCACATTTATTTCTCGCCAGAACCGACGGAATGGGCCTTTAAAGTTTGAAACGGAAAGACGAAAAACTGAAACACTTTTTTTCCCCATTTCATTTTTTCCATGTAAAACCATTGAGAACGGGTTACTCAAGTACCCTGACCTGGTCTATTCATTTTCTTGTTTTTTTTTGTCCTTTTTTTTACACTATTAATACTGAATGTTGGTGAAATTATCTTGGCACAGGAAAATATTAGAAAACATAGAGAAATACCCATTGTAACAGGTGAGCACATCAATAAACTGTGTGTCATATATTTATTTAGGTGGATTTTTTTTTTATCGCACAAGGGTTTTCTGGTCTGGTCTATACCCCCCCCCCCCCACACACACACACACACTGTCAGTCTAAACAGGTTGAAAACTGCCGCACTTGATATTGTTTGGCCCACGACCCACAACCAAAAAAGTTTGGCCACCCCTGATTTATACTGTCAGCCTAGCTGATAAAACCTGAGTCATAATGATGAGGGAACTTTAGTAGAACTGATGATATAAAACATTTCTGTTTCCAGAGGTCAGTACCACAGGCAGAGAGCAGAGTCTCCAGTACCCAGCTGTCTGTCTATGAAGAGTGACCACTCTAAAGGTTTTCTACATCCAGACGTCAGTAATGAACCTGGACCTTCAGACACAAAGTAAGAGGATTGTTCGTAGCACTCAATAATGTAATAATTTCCTGAAATGTAATAACGCCTGAGAATGTAATGCAATTTGCACTTCATTTGATCAAAAATGTAATAAAACCCAATAATGTATAACTTGGTCAATAATGTAAAAAATGTGCTGACTGACATTGTTATAACATTTTTACTGATATGTAATACCTTTCAGTGGTCATTTTTTTTCAAAACTGATAATGTAATACAATGGAAAATGTAATGATGTAATGGATTGTGAAAAGGCAAAATCTGAGAAATCATGTCTAGTTCTGTCACAACCACATTTCACATCCACATCTGTCCTTTCCACGGCCAGCCAAATGGACTCCTCTGACGGCAGTGAGAGGGAAGTTCGTCAGCGTCCTTTTTTAGCCAATACACAGTCCCAACCAGGAAAACGAGGAGGGGGACGAGGGGACGCCAGAGGAGGTGCAGGTCTTCCAACCGAACATCTACGCCGCTCCCAACGGAACAAGAACAGACGGTAATTAACATTTTGGGATTGGCTCCAAATGAGCCCGAAAGAGGGGTCCTCAACAAAGGACTGTCTTATTCTGCACTAACTCTATTGACTCCTTTAAACTCACTGACTTGACTGTTTTAAATGTATTCGTTGTCTGCATTTAAACAAATATTTTCCTAGACCTAATGTATTGACCAATGAAAACGTAGTGATGAGCAACTCTGGAGAAAATGTGAGTACAACATTGACAAATCGAGAGACTACTCCTCTAAAAAAAAAAGCTCAGTTCCTTCCTTCCTCAAACTTGAATCCAGCTTGTTGTTACTTACAGCCAACTAGTGGAAAGTGACATTACTTTACAGCCAGCTAGTGGAAAGTGGCATTGTTACTTTACAGACAGCTAGTGGAAAGTGACATTGTTACTTTACAGCCAGCTAGTGGAAAGTGACATTGTTACATACAGCCAGCTAGTGGAAAGTGACATTGTTACTTACAGCCAGCTAGTGGAAAGTGACATTGTTACTTACAGCCAGCTAGTGGAAAGTTACATTGTTACTTACAGCCAGCTAGTGGAAAGTGACATTGTTACTTACAGCCAGCTAGTGGAAAGTTACATTGGTACTTTACAGCCAGCTAGTGGAAAGTGACATTGGTACTTTACAGCCAGCTAGTGGAAAGTGACATTGGTACTTTACAGCCAGCTAGTGGAAAGTGACATTGGTACTTTATAGCCAGCTATTGGAAAGTGACATTGTTACTTACAGCCAGCTAGTGTAAAGTGACATCGTTTGCCGCCGAGTCTCCAATAACCGCAGGGGGTCAAACTCAATTTTGCACATAATCGCCGGTCTTCCATTAACAGCCAGGAGCGGTTATTAGAATAAATATGTTTTTTCTCCTCCATTAGGCCTACGGTGTTGACTGAATTCAGTCACTTACGGTACTTAATGACGTGTGTTTTGGAGGAAGTCAGTCAGTCATGCTCTTTCTCCCCCTGTCAGACAGTTTTATATTTAATTTTTATTCTGACATGTATTGGAAACTTGTCTTGGCGTCTACGTATTTGGTAAGTCTGCTTGTTTGTCTAGTAGTGCTGCAGTGCTGTTTCGTTAGCATTAGTTTGGTAGCTAACGTTAGCGTGCATTCTACAATGACGTTGCTATGACTTTCCAATGAAACACTAGTCTCGCTGGTCAGCGTCCCCTCCCTACTCACGGAAGGGAGAGGAGGCTGGCCATGGGCTGGCCAGCGAGACTAATGAAACACAAACAACTGAATGTGTGAGCGGTAGGCTAATGTTACTTGTTTAAAATATGGTATTGTGGTGACTGCGCACACTAAGGAGATTGACAGTCTAATTCACTACACTACCCAGACGGCCCGCGCGCCGACGCGATGACGTCAGGGAGGACGTTGTTACCGGTATTTAAACCGGGAAGTTGGAATGAATGTTGTGTTGTCAGAGTGAGTGCAGAGTGTGCAATAAAGCACTCGGTTTTTACTTGCATCCAAACCAAGGGCCTTCCTCTTTATTCCTGCTGCTGGATTCTACTTTATATTCCCTGGATTACTACAGTATGGCTGTTCGGCAGAGGGATTAAGAGGAGAGCAATGAACTGATACTGTAACGTACTGGTAGTTGGATGATGATGATGGTGATGAAGGCAATACTAGACAGTACAATACTAAGCATGTTCAAAAATCAAAACTGCCTGTACCTACCCTCTTGTGTGTACTAAGTACTATCTCACTGGTTTAAATAAGCAATTTGATACTTTCCGTTTTTGCTGACCAGAAATTCTGTGCAAAAACTAATAATCGCCTGGGTCAATTTCGTCTAATAAAGAAATTACCGCCTGACTCCAATTGCCACCTGGTCTCCTTTAACCGCCTGGGGTCAAACTCGATTTAGCATAATAAACGCCCGGGCCCTTATTGGCAGTTTTACGGTACATCTGTCATTTTGTTCTTATATGTTTATGCAATTGACAACTTCACTGATTTCTTTGTTGGTCACTCAATGTGGTAGTAGGCTATAGTGCAGTCAGTGATCCTCAATATGTATATATTTTTATGAGAGCCGCACTTGCAGCACAAAGTCAATAAGAGAGCCACTTTTACTGCAAAACACCAAAAGCCATGTACACCAACCAAGCATATCTGCCTACTAATTTCATTAAGGGCCCTATGAAATCAGTTTTATTCTTTCCCAAATTCCATTTCCCCCTCGCTAATTTCTTAGAATTCTGTTTTACTGTTTACACTAATTTTAATCATCAGTGTCTAATGATGTGATGAATGAATGAATGAATGAATGTATAAAAAA
Source organism: Poromitra crassiceps (assembly GCF_964638095.1). Classification (NCBI taxonomy): domain Eukaryota; kingdom Metazoa; phylum Chordata; class Actinopteri; order Beryciformes; family Melamphaidae; genus Poromitra; species Poromitra crassiceps. The sequence continues at coordinate 16,372,391 of NC_139635.1, forward strand.
ATAAAAAGATAAAAAATAAAATAAAATAATAAGAGGCACATAGTGCATTGTATATGTAATTGGTGAGCCAGCATGCAGATTGTGTTTGCTCCTCCCCCTTATTTTTTTGCCTATGAGTATCAGGCATCCAATTAATTGAACTAATGCAGTCACTAGTCAGACATCCAGCTATACCACTCTTCACCCCTCCCATCCTCCCCCTGCTTGCAGTGATCCCCCAACACACAAAGTAAGAGGACTGTTTATACCAGGGGTGGCCAAACTCCAGCCTGCTGCCCGTTTTTAAGTGGCCCGTCATTAATTTAGCTCTTTCTTTTTTTTGCCGGTGAAGCTTTTTTTCTTTTTTTTTTCTTTTTTCCATTTTAAAGTTTGAAACGGAAAGATGAAACACGGAAACACTTGTTTTCCCCATTTCGTTTTTTTCCATGTAAAACCATTGAAAACGGGTTACTCGAGTACCCTGACCTGGTCTATTAATTTCCTTGTCTTTTTTTGTCCTTTTTTACATTTTTAATGGTGAATGTTGGTGAAATTATCTGTCTTAACCTGTTGGCACAGGAAAATATTTGAAAACATACAGAAATACCCATTGTAATAGGTGAGCACATCAATAAACTGTGTGTCATATATTTATTTAGGTGGAAATTATTATTTTTATGGCACAAGGGTTTTCTGGTCTCTAACCCCCCCCCCCCCTCCCTCTTTTTTGCCAATACGCAGTCCCAACCAAGAAGGGGTAGAACTGATGATGGTATAAAACATTTGTGTTTCCAGAGGTCAGTACCACAGGCAGAGAGCAGAGTCTCCAGTACCCAGCTGTCTGTCTATGAAGAGTGACCACTCTAAACGTTTTCTACATCCAGACCTCAGTAATGAACCCGGACCTTCAGATACTAGGTAAGAGGATTGTTACTAATAGTGGTATAGTCACACAAAAAAGTCCCAATCACTATGACCATCACAAATTCACCATAATCCCAGTAAGAAGAGCCTGTGCTCTATGTATATGATACCTTAAAGGATGAACATTATCATGAAGTAGTAATGTCACCAGAGCACCTAATAGTCTCCTGCCTGTGTGTGCACGGGTTGGCGCAAGAGGACAGGGAGAGACGCTGTGCTGAGAAGAGCTGCTGACTGAGATTAGCCTCTTCTGAGCAGCATACATGGGAATGAAATAAATTACAATATAATTGCTGAATAGCTAAGTAGCCTTAATTAAGGGACCTTATTCGATAACCCCAGACGGCGCCATTTTTATTTTTTATAATATTTATTTTTGAGCAGGGAGCATTGGCGTTACAATACAATAACAAGTGTAATTTTTTTTTTTTTTTTTTACATTGAAACATCACAACCAACACATCTACCCTCATTTGCCTCCCCACAACCCAGTCCCATTCCAACAGAAACAAAAATACATAAAATAAGACAGTAAAATAAAATAAAATAAATAAAATGAAAGAATAATAATATACATACATAAACATATTCATATATATACGCATATACACACGTACATACAGTAAGAGGTAGTATAACAGTGAAAACAGTAATAACTCAAGTTGTCAGGGTTTATACTTGCAAGCATCTGGGTCATATTGGCCTATTTAGGTCTCATGAGGCTATAAGGACACTGTGCGGCTGTGAGTGTGGTGGGCAGGCAGTGAGGTACTCGTCCATCCCTGGGAGGGCCAGGCCCTTGTTCCATGGAGCCATGTCGTCTGGGGGAAGGCCATCTACCTATTCGAACAGCGGTCTCCAGTGTGAGTAAAATTTGTCAGAGGAGCCCCGCAGGCTGAATTTAATTTTTTCCAATTTAAGCAAAAATAAAATGTCTTCAAGCCAAGCTTTGAATGAAGGTGGCTGGGGGGATTTCCAAAGAAAAATAATTTTCCTCCGGGCAATTAACGAGGCAAAAGCGATAACATTGGATTGGGTGACCGACATATCGAGCTCGTCCGGTGGTCTACCAAAGATTGCAATATGAGGGGATGGACAGATTCTCACCTTCAGAATGTCCGAACACATATCAAAAAAGGAGTGCCAGAAACCAGATAGTTTGGGACAGGTCCAAAACATATGAGTCAAGTTACAAGGTGCTTGTGAGTATCTATCACATTCATCAACCACTTTATCTGGGTAGAATTTAGCCAGTTTGGCCTTACTATAGTGGACTCTGTGTACTACTTTAAACTGTATCAGGCTAAGTCTGGCAGAACTAGAAGAAGAGTTGACGGCCCGCAAAGCTTCCTCCCGGAAGCTGTCTGAGAAGGAGGTCTGCAGTTCTCTTTCCCAGCTCTCTCTGCTTTTATTGATGGCCACCACATTCACTGGAGAGAGGAGATCATAGAAATAGGAGACATGGCCCTTGGATAAGACGTCTGCCTTAAGCAGTAGATCTATTCCACTGGGAGACGGGATTTGAGGAAACAGAGGGGAGTGGGTTCTACCAAAGTTTCGTAGCTGAAAGTATCGAAGAAAATCTGAACGGGGTAGGTTAAAAACAGTATGAAGTTGGTCGAAGCTGGCAAACACACCGTCTATATACAAGTCTCCCAGGCAGCGGAGACCTCTTCCCTCTAAAAGTGAATAGTAAGGGTCTGACTTAGCAGGCAGAAATAGGTGGTTGTTGCAAACCGGAGTCGCCTGAGGTAAAGAAGACCAACCAAAATGACGCCTGACCTGTGCCCAGATCTTAAGAGAGCTTATCACGATGGGATTAGAAGTGAATTGTGAGAAAGATACGGGTAGGGTGCTACACGCAAGAGCCTGAAGCGATGCAGAAGGGCATGACATGGCCTCAATCTGACACCAACTACTTTGGGGGGAGGTGAACCAGAGCATGATCTTATACGTGTTGGCCGCCTAGTAGTAGCCCATGAGGTTTGGTAAGCCCAGTCCGCCATGGGACCTGTTCCCCTGTAGTAACAACTTGCCAGCTCTTGCGTGCTTACCCGCGCAGATGAAAGAAGAGAGAATACCATCGATGGTAATGAAAAAGGATTTAGGAAGAAAAATGGGCAGGCACTGAAAAATATATAAATATCTCGGAAGTATGTTCATTTTAACTGTTTGGACTCGACCCGCCAGAGAAAGAGGCAGGCGATCCCACCTTTGGAGGTCTGCTTTAACTGAGGCTGTAAGGTTAGTCAGATTCTTATCCTGTAATGTGCGGATGGATCGAGTGATTTGAATGCCGAGGTATTTAAAACTAGAATTGCATAATCTAAAAGGTTTTGACATAGATGGAATTATGTCGGCCGGTTAATTAATAGGGAGGCACTCGCTTTTTTTAATGTTTAGTTTGTAGCCCGAGATCGCACCGAAGGATTTCAAAACTGACATGATACGTGGGATACTAGCTAAGGGATCACATACATATAAAAGGAGGTCGTCAGCATACAACGAGACCCTGTGCTCTGTGCCCCACCTCTGGATCCCTTTCAAACCTTCTTCGGTCTTCAGCGCAATCGATAGGGGTTCAATGGCGATGGCGAACAGTAGCGGTGAGAGCGGACACCCCTAGCGTGTCCCCCGGGCAAGCGAGAAAAATTCTGAGCGTTCAGTATTGGTGCAGACTGCCGCCTGAGGGGAAGAATAAAGTAGTTTTATCAAAGAAATTAAATTAGTTCCAAAACCAAAATGCCATAAAGAGGAGAACAAATAAGCCCACTCCACCCTATCAAAGGCTTTTTCACCATCAAGAGACACGACCATTTCTGGCTCAGTAAGAGATGACGAAGTGTGGATGATACTGAGAAGCCTCCGAATGTTTGTAAAGAAGTGCCTCTTATGTGCCTTTTATAAATTCAGTCTGGTCTTCTGATATAATTGATGACATAACTGAGTCCAATCGCAGAGCGGTGATTTTTGCAAGTATCTTGACATCTACCGGTAGAAGTGAAATGGGGCGATATGAAGGGCAGCTCAGCGGGTCTTTACCTTTCTTAAAGATCAAAGAGATAGAGGCTTGAGAGAGGGTAAGCGGTAGGGAACCCTGCCGAAGCGAATCATTAACTCATTGAATGCCATGGACGTCCTTCGACGTCCAATTAAATAGTGACGTAGAATGCCACGGACGTCCTTCGACGTCCAATGCGTTTTTTGACGGTGGGACGTCGATCAAAGCCTTCCGCAGCTCCTGTACAACTATAGTAGCTATTGGAGGTGTATAACCTATTTTACGGACTCATTAGGTGGCGACAGTGCTTGCTCGGTGCAGTCCAGATTAGAGACAGGTCCGAGAAACAGCCTAAAAGCCGTGGATCAAAGACAAACCGATACATGCTCCCAGAGCCATTTGCTCTGTCGCGGGAGATTGGCTCCGAACAGGAGTCAATCCGCGCTCACAACTGAGCCCCTCTGTCCCTGTCTGTCTGTCTGTCTGTCTGTATAGTTTCCCCACCCGATTAGCAGACAGGAAAGCAGCCCCTGACGCCAAACCATTCAGCAATCCGGGTTGGCTCTTCCCTGCTGTGGCGCTGAGAGCCGACAGCAGCACACAAACGCAGCAGTCCGAAAATATAATGGTTGCGTGAGGCTGTGTGCAGTGTGGGGAGGAGTTTACGGGGGGAGGGGGGGAGGGGGGTGGTGCCGGGTGGTGCACGCAGGGCATCACACAACAACTACGTCACTACATCAGAAAATATTATCTTCAGACTCAGTGAATGTGCTTGAAATGCTGCATTTCACAAAAGGCGGATTATCTCAGCTAATAATTTGAAAAGCCTGAAAACGCTGAAAACAACCTATCTTCTCCGGCTCATAACTAAAGAACGGAAAATGGTATCAATAAACTTTTTTTTGCTGATGATACAATAGAGCCAGCTTGTTCTTGTGCGTGTTCGGTGTTTACATAGTAATATCACACAATATTCTGTGGGCCTCGAGAAATCACTGAAAACGCTCTGAAAACTCTGGCACTGGGAGCATCCGTTCTCCAAAAGTGGCTGGCACTGAATGAGTTAAACATATCTAAAAGTAATTGAGCTAATTGAGTTGAGAATTTAAAAAAAAATTCAACCGGGAAACCGTCCGGACCTGGAGATTTACCGCTCTGCATAGATTGTATAGCTTCTTTAATTTCGCACAGTTTAACCGGAGCATCGAGAATCTGTTGATCGCTACTCGAGATCTTGGGGAAGGATAACTTATTAAAAAAAGAAGTCAGAAGAGTGTCATCGTTTGGAGGTTCAGACGTGTATAATTGAGAGGAGTAGGTTTTAAAGGCGTTATTAATCATAATGGGGTCAGAGACAACAGAGCCTGATTTATCAAGTATTTGAGTAATTTGATTTGAAGCTTGTTTGGCCTTTAGTTGATAAGCCAAGAGACGGCCCGCCTTGTCCCCGTATTCATATGTGGAACCCCGTGACTGGAAGAGGAGGCGTTCTGCCTCCCTAGTCAACAAGAGGTTGAGCTCAGTTTTCAGTGTCAGCCTATCCTTGTATACGCCAGAAGATTGATTGTTTAAAAGCAAGATATCAAGGTTAGCGATAGCCGTTTCTAACTCCTTTTGACGTGCTCTACGAAGTTTATTAGTATGTAATGTACGTGATATAATTTCCCCTCTAATGAAAGCCTTAAGGGTTTCCCATAATAGAGATGCAGAAGTCTCTTCATTTTGGTTGGTCTCACAGAAAAACTCAATAGATTCAGAAACATATTTGCAGTTGTTTGCATTGGTAAGGAAGAGAGGGTCTAAGCGCCAGGTTCTGAATGCCTTAGGCTTCAATTTAAAGTGGAGATCCAAGATCACAGTAGAATGGTCAGAGACTGCTATTGGGGAGTAATGAGTGGATAGAATAGATGAAATAAGTGATTTATCAATAATAAAGTAATCTATATGTGAAAATGAACGATGTGCATGGGAGAAGAAAGAATATTGTCTAGTAGATGGATGTAGAAATCTCCAAGGGTCACTGTAACCGTACTGATTCATAAAAGCAGAGAGAGTCTGGGCCATTTTGGTAGCTGCCATTGGTTTCGTACTAGACCTATCCAAGAGTGTATCAGTCACACAGTTCATGTCACCTCCTAGTAGGAGTAAGTGGGAATTCAGATATGGAATGGAAGCTAGCAGCAGTTTCATAAAGTTTTGGTCGTCCCAGTTCGGAGAGTAAACAGACACTAAGACAACTGGTTTCTGGTAGAGTGTACCAGAAACAATGACATAGCGACCATTCGGATCAGTGATTACATCTTTAGAAACAAAATTTACATTTTTCCTAATTAATATAGCAGTGCCCCTTGTCTTGAAATTAAAACTGGAATGGAAGATCTGTCCTATCCAGGGCCTATGTAGTTTCCGCTGTTCCGAGTTACATAAATGCATTTCCTGAATGAGCGCTATGTCAGCGCTCTGGTTTTTAATATGTGTCAAGATTTTTGTGCGTTTTACCGCACCATTTAACCCACCAGTGTTCAGTGAAATGATCCTCACTGCCTGCCCACCACCAGCCGGAACCTCAGTCACGCTTGCCATGGAGTGGTCCATAGAAACCTCGGATACGATAGGCCAGACTCACGATGCAGGAAACTTACAGGAAAAGTGAAATACTTGAAACAAAAAACAAGCAGCATTTTCAAAGTAAAACTTTCAAACGGAAAAAAACAACAACAAAAAAATCCCACCAACCCACCCCCCTTCCCTGTTGGATGAAAATAAGTCATCCACCCCTTCCACGTATCACCTCCCCCTCCAACCCATACAAACCTTGAACTTCCCTTTCCGCAACGATGGCATTCTTTCTATCTTTCCCAACATGTCCCAGGGACTACCCTTCCAAAATTTCGCCCCAAAAGTTTACCAGAGTAAGGGTTGTGGACAACATAACGGTTGTTGAATGCGTACTCCTCAGTATCACTAACATTGCCAAATAGACCAGAGGCCAGAGCAACAGATCAAGACAATAGGGAGGTAAAAAGAAAAAAAAAGAAAAATAAACACACAAAAAAACCAACAAGCATACACACTAAAAGATACACACACACCCGACACATCTACATCCCTGTACTCGCTCTTATCTTTGCATAGGTATATGCATGAATTTCCCATACCAAGGCACACATCAGTATAGAGGTAAGCCCTATTGATAGAGGGAGATCAGTCAGTTGACATGTGACTTCCCTACATCCACATACAATCGAATATACCCTCACATACATCAGCATTAAAAAAGGTTGATCATTCTGACAGAGGTAGATTAATTAGCCAGCTTGTAGGCTGCACACACACACACACACACACACACACACACACACACACACACACACACACACACACACACACACACACACACACACACACACACACACACACACACACACACGTGCTGAGAAGAGCTGCTGACTGAGATTAGCCTCTTCTGAGCAGCATACATGGGAATGAAATAAATTACAATATAATTGCTGAATAGCTAAGTAGCCTATATACCTTATTCGATAACCCCAGACGGCGCCATATTGTTGACAAACCGCAGCCGTAACGTAGTCTGGCCGAGGTATAGCAACAGTTATGGCTTCGTCAAAGAGAAGTGATGAAAAAATAAGTTTGGTCCGAGGTGCGGACCCCTATAAAAAACGGACTTAGAGTAAATATAACTCATTATATTGCCAGGTATAACGTACCGGACATTGTGAATACAGTATTGGCATAGGCTACACATCTCAGGAGCTGAAGGCTTTCAAATCCCTTGAGTCCTAGCGTTATAACTTTTTTATCTGTGCCAATTGATCTGACATTTGTGACACCAGCTGGCGAGAGGGACCGTAATTCGGCCGTGGCCGTTCTTCACAGCAGAGCGTCAAAAGTATTTTCTTGAAAAAATGTTTTTTTTTCTTTTTCCCAATAGTACAAAATATATTATTTGAACTATCCATTCCATATAAAATGAAGACGTTTTGGGGTCATTAAATGCGTTAATTTTGTAAAATAAAAGTCCCTGTTTTGTCAAGGAGACGGGAGTGAGCCAGGCTGTGTCTTGGATTTGCATAAGTAGTATCGATTGGGTGTCGGCCGGCCTTTGTTTCTATCCGCCAATCACGGCGCGCGATAGGACGCGCACCAGCATAAATATTCAGTAGCCACCTGAGCTGTACACAACATCAACATTCAACAGCTGACTGAGACTGAGACAAGATGGACAAGCACCAGGCGAAAATGAAGAAAAATGATTCTGCCGTTGCTGCTCTCCTCAACAAATTCACCATTCCAGGTGGAATGGACAGTGAAGAATTGATGAATTCGTATATCCTGGATTACATGACCGGCGGCACACAGGGCGCTGATGAAAGCGACGATGAGGACGATGAAGAATATTTTCCTGAAGACGTGGTGGCAGATCCAGACCCAGACGAGGCGGAGATCATGCCCGACAGCGCAGTCATTGAAAGCGTGCAAGCGATTTTAACATCAGTGGATCCCATAACCGTGGACACAGATTATGATCAGGAAATCGAGAAAATACGGAACTTTGACTGCAAATGCCAGGCCAGGCGTAAAGAGAACTCTATTCACCAGCCAATCTCCTGCAGTAAGAAACTTTGTGACAACGTCATTTACAACACGAGGCTGAATTACTCTGCTATGTCGCCAGAATGTAGAGATATCGCTATTATGGCTGTGTATCACGCTTTGACGAATGATTCTGACATGACTCAAGCCACAAAGCAAGTGAATAAAAAGCGACAAAAGAACCGAACGCAATACATGGTTAAGGCGACTGTTGTTTGCCGTGAGACCTTCTGCTTTGCGTTTGGGTGAGTTTCATATCTATCTTAACTCGTGTGTGTGTGTGTGTGTGTGTGTGTGTGTGTCTGTCTGTCTGTGTGAGATAGTGTGAGAGCGTGCCCATGTTTACAGTACAAAGATAGTATGTTGCAAGAGAAGCGTGTAGAACTGCCATCTTCATGGCATTGTTGGTCATTGTCAAAATGGCGGCAACCTATGTGTGCAAACGTGCAGACCCGCCATGTTGGGTCGTCTTTGTTTGTTGCGCGCCAAAATGGCGTTCGCGCTATTGTTTTTCAGGACTGAAATTCCGACTCTTGCATTAAATACTCTTTGTAAGCTGATAGTCGCTAGTGTTATTCTAACCTTGCAAACAAACAAGATTTAGTTTATTGAAAGAGTTTATTGAAACAGATTGAAAGTTTTGAAACAGTCTTTGTTATATATCGTGACATTTATAGCCTAAGCAAGGGACAAACATTGCAAACTAGCTTAGGCTATAATGTCAGGATAAAGACTGTTTCAAAAAATATAAATCTGATTATTAATGTTTTATTTTGTTTATTCCAGCATCAGCACAAAGCTTCTGAAAGCCCTTATCAAATCCTACAAAGAGAATGGATTGGTCCCACGGCAGAGGAAGACACAACCACACAAACAAGAATTACCTCGGCTATGATGACATCAAAAGAGTCGTTACATTCATAGCAAACTATGCAGAGGACCACGCTATTCCTTTGCCCGGTCGTCATGCCGCGCATAGAGACTTTAGTGCTAAGCTTCTGCCAACTTCTGCCTCTAAAGCTTCAGTCTGGCGCCTGTACAAAGATGCTATGGAACAGCTTGGTAAGTTTGTATTAGTCTCTCTCTCACACACACACACACACACACTTCTATTGTCATAGTTATGCAAACATTCCGCAGCCTTCTCCATTCCAAACCTCTGACCCAATAAAACATGCGACATGAATGTGTGTGTGTGTGTGTGTGTGTGTGTGTGTGTGTGTGTCTTTAACCATTAGGCTATTCTATGTGATCTGTTTTTGATAAGTAAAGTACAGTGATGCTCATAAAAACATTGTCTTTGCAGGGCAGCGTGCGGTTGGCGAGTGCAGCTTCACAAGGCTGTGGAAGTCACTGGTCCCTCACATTGCAAGCACCAAGCCTAAAACGGATCTCTGCTGGCAGTGCCAACAAAACAACGACCGAATCATCCAGAGCATCAACAAACCAGATGAGTTGAAATCTGACAGTGTCAAGAAGCAGCAAGTGCATCTCGACTCTGTTGCAAGGGAGCGAAAACTTTATCAAGAGATGACTGCCGCCTGTAGAAAGACCTGTGACGAGTTGCAGCTGTCATTTGGGAAGAACAAACCTGCAACCAGGCCGATCACCATGCACTACAGTTTTGATTTTGCACAACAGGTGAGAATACATATTTATCTTATCACACCTCTCTCTCACACACACACACACACACACACACACACACACACACACACACACACACACACACACACACACACACACACACACACAGATTACAGTTTGTATTTCATCTTTTTCCTATCTCTCCGTCTCTCAGGTGCACTACCCCTCTGATCCACAACAGCCTGGGCGTGTCTATTTTTTGACTCCACGCAAGTGTGGCCTTTTTGGTGTCCACTGTGAAGGCATGCCTAAGCAAGTGAATTACCTGATTGATGAGGGCATGGCATCAGGCAAGGGAAGCAATGCAGTCATCAATTACCTGCATCATTTTTTCAAGAAATATGGAGTTGGAGAAGAAGATGTGGACCTTCACTGTGACAACTGCAGTGGGCAGAACAAAAATAACTTTGTTCTTTGGTACGCCGCATGGAGAACGATGCACAAACAACACTTAAAGCTGAGCATTCACTTCCTGATTGTAGGCCACACCAAGTTTGGCCCCGACTGGTGTTTTGGACTGGTCAAGCAGTGTTTCAGGAAGCGCAAAGTGTGCACTTTGGCCGACATCGAAAAGGTTGTGACTGACAGCTCTCCTGTGGCACATGTGAACATCCCCCAGCTTGTCGGACATGAGAACGGCACTGTGTGTTTTAAAACCTACGACTGGCAAGAACACCTGACACAATACTTCAGAAAACTGCCACACATAAAGAGTTACCAGCACTTCAGGTAATTATCATTCCCATTTTATTTTATTTTATTTTATTTTATTTTATTTTATTTTATTTTATTTTATTTTATTTTATTTTATTTTATTTTATTTTATTTTATTTTATTAAGATTTTAAATGTGCCATTTCTTTCTTTTACAGCTTTGATGCGCAGAGGCCTGGTGTGGTTGTCGCCAGAAAACACTGTGAAGCAGAACCAGTGGAGTTTCAGCTGCTACGCAACGTAGATGCCCGTCCGCCATTAAAGCCTCTTCCTGTACAGACTCCGCCTGGACTGGACATGGCCAGGCAGAAGTATCTTTTTGAGAAGATCAGAGAATTCTGTTCTGATGAAGCACAAGACATCACATGCCCTCCACCTGCATGTCTACAGGCTGGGAGGCCTCGCTAGCCAGCCTGAAAAAACCAGCATTCAAGACCCAGCCCTGCTCCGGGGGGGTTTGGCAATGCCACAAACGTTTTTGAGCTTTTGAAGTCAAAGTTCTTTTGATATTTTTTTACTTAACTTTTAGTTAAGTAGGACTGGTGGTTTAGTTAAGAATGTCATACGAAACCGACCTGGATAGCAAGGCACTTCCTGTCGTGTTCTGTCGTTTGTAAATTTTTTTACTTTTTACTTCTTTTTTTTCTTTTTTTTTGGTGCATTAACATTAAGGAAATCTATACTGATGTCATCCAATCAATGCTGATAATGTATGCTAATAGATAAAGGAGTGAGGATAATACAGTACATGCTTTGAATTCCTTAGTTTTAGCTATGCAGTGTTCTAAGCAGACCAGATGGCATGCAGCAGATGATAGAACGCTCATCCATAAGATACTTGAGACTTGACTTGGACTTGTGACCAAAGACCTGAGACTTGACTTGGACTTGTGACCAAAGACTTGAAACTTGACTTTGACTTGCAAAAAATGACCTGTGAGCATCTCTGGTATTACTGAATATTGGTTTTATATTAAATGCCTTTTGTTATAATAAATGCCTTTTTAGGATAATATTTTTGTAGTTTATTTTCACATTTTCACTGACTGAATGGTATATGTTTTCTGCTTACAACTTTAAGGAAAAGGTCAATAGTTCTCAAACTTTCACATCAAAACTTCACCTAAAAATAGACCGCAGACCCCCATTTTTGCTTTTAGATATTTTAATACAGAAATGTATGACACCCATGACCATCTATTATTCTGTTACTTATGGATGGAATAATAGTGGAATAATAGTGAAAATAAATTACCCACAGTTGTGTGCACTCTCTCTCTCTCTCATCTGTCATTCTCAGTGACAGAGACTGACTGCTTAATGGTTTGGGAGTGGTCAATGTAAATGAGGAGCCATTGTTAACTCCCCCCTGCCTGGCTCATCCAGGTGTGAAAAGTTCACAATCTTTGAGAGGGGTTTTCTCAGGTTTCTTCTCCCCAGACCTTCCCAGATTGTGAACAATCAAATAAGCATATCTCCTTCAATTTTTTTCAGATTACAATGTGTGACACATCATTTGAAAGCTTACAGTCTGCCATTTCAGAATCTGTAAAAATCAGAAAAATGCCCTAGGCCTAATTGAGGGTCAAAACACCAGCTGGTGTCACATTTTTACTTTTGTGTCACCAACGACATCATCATCATCATCATCATCATCATCATCAAACATTGTCGTAAATGTTTGTTTGATATCTGACGCTTGCTTGCATGAGCCCAATGTTTGCTACTAACGTTAGCCTCTAGTCTCTTTCCCTTCACATTTGTGGACAGTAGCTAACACCTGGGCTTTTATTGCTGCTATTACTACAGCCGTGTGTTATTACAGAGCACACTATCGCTGTTGTGAAATAGCTCCTGACGCAGTAAAAACGGCATTAAATAGGCTAGTAAGTAACATTGGCTAGCTATGACAGCTGTCAGTCACTTGCAAACAGCGGGCTGTGGAATGTCAAGAATATGGCGGCGGTGGGCGTGCCCGTACGTGAGTGACATCAATCGAATAAGGTCTATAGGCTATAAGTACACTTTGCCAGTGGAGAATGCCAAGCTTTATCTAGTGTGGTATATTAACACAGTGATTATTTGGTACTGATTGGCATAGCGGAATTGCCGTAGTTTTGAGTTTGTGTAGTCAAGTCAAGTCAAGTTTATTTGTATAGCCCTAATTCACAAGCATGTCTCAGAGGACTTCACAGAAAATATGTCTAGCTAATTATAGCTCACACAATAGTAGCAATTACAATACACATTGAACAATCATATGATAGAGAAATATAGAAAATATAGAAATATAGAATAGAATGGGCGCCATACTTTAGGGTAGAATGGGTGTCATGCTTTAGAATAGTGGAGGAGGAGAACAGGAAAGCAGGCCCGGCTCCAGACCCAAGTTACAGAGGGGGCCTGCTCCTAGCTTGGGGGGGCCAAGCTACCTAAGTGGGGTCCGGGGGGATTCTCCCCCGGAAGAAGATTTTGTACATTTTAAAGTAAAATTCGTCAACCTGGTGCATTTGAGAGCAAAATTAAGAGGCTAAATCTATGAAGAACTACACACATCTCTAATGTGTTGTGAATTTACAAATAATTAGGCCTAAACAATTAATATTAAATGTATTTACACATTGTGCACAAATTGCATTCATTGTGACAAATTTACAATAGTTCATATCCAGCCAGAATCATTGCAAATGGATGTTCAAAGTAACAGTTAGCAATAGCATTCAGTTAATCAATGCCTAATGACAGCCAGATTCCGTTTTAAACTTTAAAACAGAAAAACGGAAAGCCCCCCCCCCCCCCAATTTTTTTTTTTGAATGGGGGGGTCAGTTTGGGGAATGGGGGGCCTGGTCAGGCCCCCCCCCTAACGCCGGGCCTGCAGGAAAGGGAGGAGGTGGGGAGGGAGCAGGGGGGGAGAGCAGGGGGAATGTGAGAGAGTAGAGAGCAGGAAAGTGATAAGGTGGGGAGGGAATGGGGAATGTGGGGGAGGAGAGAGCAGGGAAGGGGAGGAGGTGGGGAAGGAGCAGGGGAAGGGGGGAAGAGGGAGCAGGAGGAGGGAGGAGGGTGGGAAAGCGGGGGGATGTGGGGGAGGAGCGAACAGGGAAAGGGAGGAGGTGGGGAGGGAATGGGAAATGTGGGGAGGGAATGGGAAATGTGGGGGAGGAGAGAGCAGAGAAGGAGCGGTGGGGAAGGAGCAGGGGAAGGGGAAAGAGAAAGAGAATGGGTGCCATGCTTTAGAATATAATGGGTGACATGCTTTAGAATAGTGGGGAAGGAGAGTTCAGGAAGGGGAGGAGGTGGGGAGGGAGAGCAGGGGGAGTATGAGAGAGAGTAAGAGGAGAGAACAGGCAAAGGAGGGGATGCCATCCTTTAGTTATCCTTTGAGTAGAATGAGTGCCATGCTTTAGAGTGTGAGAGAGGAGAAAGCAGGAAAAAGGGGGGAGCAAATCAGACAATCTGACTACTCTAGCCATTAATCAGAGCTAACTAGAACACAGGGAATCTAGCTAATCTACATCCTAGTCTGCCCTGTCCTATTCTGCTCTAGTCTGATTTTAGCCTGAACACTATAACAGGTCTACAGCCTATAGTTAGGCTGTAGCTAATCTATCGCCTAACCTAGGTTATTCTAACCTACCGGCAACCCTCGACCAGTGATGGAGAGCACTGATGCCCCCCCACCCCGGCCCCCGCCCCCACACACATGACCAGGCCAGGCCGGGACAGAGCAGAGCCCCCTCCACCCCCAGTGTGCGCAAGGAAACCTTTCCACCACATGGATTGCCTCAGTGACTTGTTGGCTAAGGAGGAACCATGTGAGGGCTGATGTACTCTAGGGGCCCAACTATGGACCCCATCTGGGGACCCCCCTCTGGGATAGGCTAAACCATTAGAGTGTACTGCGCATGTTCAGATGTGTAGAAGACACATATGTCAGATGTGAAATGTACATAGCACTGTCGTTCCCCCAGTAAAGGTGTAAGCATGTGCCACTGCCTCGTTATTGAAGTACAGTACACCACATAATTGGTGATGAGACAAAGTGGATTCCACCATAGTGAGCGGTGAAGTGAGTGAAAATGGCGAACTTTGCAAGACCGGACGAGTTCAAGCCTGAAAATGAATCATGGTCCGCCTACGTGGAGTGCATGAAGCTATTTTTCGAGGCACAGGATGTCGAAGCGGAGAAGAAAGTAGCGACCCTGTTAAGCACCGTTGGTGCTTGGACATAGAGACTTTTACGCAACATGGTTCAACCTGATAAGCCAAAGGACAAAAGTGTGATTTCGGGGACAGGCTGGATGGATCAACAATGAAGTTGCTCTCAGAGGACGGGCTGACTTTTGCAAGAGCTCTCGACATTGCAGTCAATATGGAGACAGCCCAGCGAGACGCGCAGCAGTTGAGGAAAGGTGATGACGTCACCGCTTCTGTTCACACGATAACCGAAAAGCAAGGACGCTCTCCCTCAACACAATCAGAGTGCTGCTATAGATGCAAAGGCAGGAATCACATGACATTGTTACTTACAGCCAGCTAGTGGAAAGTGACATTGTAACGTTACAGCCAAGTAGTGGAAAGTGGCATTGTTACTTTACAGCCAGCTAGTGGAAAGTGACATTGTTACTTTACATCCAGCTAGTGGAAAGTGACATTGTCATTTTACAGCCACCTAGTGGAAAGTGACATTGTTACTTTTTTGCTACTTAATTACTACTTTTGCTACTGTTAATTGCTACTTCAGGAACGCCAAATGTGATAAATGTGACGGGGGCCGACGGGCATACAAAGTCAATTTTGAAGTAAATCAGGAAAAAGTTCTGATGGAAATAGACACAGGGGGCCCTATCTTCCCCCTGGCCTTAAAATAGCATTTAACGCCAGGCGCATCGCTATTAGTGGGCGTGGTCAGGCGCAGTCCCTATTTTCCCCTCTGCGTTACACCCGGCATTAACCATGCCTTTTAAGCGTAGAATTATGCACAACTCTGGTCATTGGTGAACTCCAGTTATGCAATGACATTCTTCCTTTCCAAGCTCCGATCCACTCCAGTTCCGGCTTGCGGCTCCATGCTGTCATCTCTTTATGCCAATTTGGATATCTCATCACAGATCATAGCCTGAATAAAACGATTCAACCTACAGCCAGGCAAATACAGATCTGTTCAGCAGGGCTGATGCGGTCTCCCCAGCCTACAATATAGAACGTTAACTATCGGTGACATTCCTCATACCATCCAATTCCATGATCTTTATGTTGTATACACATAACTTTCACAATAGTGAACAAGCACCCTACTCGGCTCATTCAGGACAGGCTTAGTTTTATAATTTGTAGGCTACCTGCTGCTCCTGCACATCACAGCATGCTAAATTATGTGACATAAATATAGCCTACATTATGTAAAGTCATGGCATAAATGTGTTTTATTGAAAAGGTATGTGTCAAGTAAACTAAGACTTGTTGGAGCGGACATCACAGTACAACCGTGTTACGGTTGTCACTTGTCTATATCACGTTGTATTTGCGACGGATATATATGCCACCTGGATTACATGCATGTTTCACATAGGGCTGTGTTTTGATTTGTATGTTTTAGTTTGTCCAATATTGAAATGTTTTAGAATTGCATATTTGTTAACATAAATATGATTTATATCTACCACTTAGCCTACTTAGGCTGATTTGGTCGCTATTTCTCGTCAAAATGTATTAGCCTCAATGCATGCTGGGAGATTTCACATGTGTGTTTGTGTGTGGCTTTGGTAGGGAAGCCGGCACAGTGAATAAGGCCTGGTTTTGAAAAGCGCTAAATTAACGCCAGGGGGGAAGATAGCGTTAGGCCGGTATTTAAAGCCAAAACGTCCATTCTGGCCTATTCTGGCACTGCGCCACGCCTCTTCGGCGTAAAGCACATTTTGGGGCCTAAAAACATGATGCTGTCTTCCCGAGTCAGGCGCAAAGCGTGTTTTTTCTTGCGTTTAACGCCAGTTTAGCGCCTAAGGCCAGGGGGAAGATAGGGCCCCATTAGTCTCGACGCCAGACCAATGAGAGTTCTTACAGAGCTGATACACTACGTTACTGCATGCTGCAGAGCTCTCTCTGGGTCTGGGACACTTTCCCTCAGAGGGCTGGTTATGGGAGGGAGCCGTTCACTTGGCCAGTCATATGCCAGTGATGGCTTCAGTCCTCTCCAATCAGTAACGACTTTGCGATCAGACAACACGGGAGGCTTAGACCCTGGTGAGGTGACGCGAGGTTACGGGAGGCGCAGCCCATTTGCTCTCTCATCGGTGCTACGACTCATTCAAATTCAACCCGCCTTCAAAACCAGCAGTGGCTGTTAACTGGCACAGACTCACTTATGTAGTATGCGGAGCGCAGCGATTCAACATAATATTTGAGTCTGGGGAGAGACTAGGGCCCCATGTCTGTGACAGCCTGTCGCTGTCCATCGGCGGGGGTGCTGAAATGTTCATCAATCGATGCATAGAGCGGCTTGTGCTGTCCTCGGTGGAGGTTATGTTGGAGGTTATGTTTTCAGTGCTGTCTGTCTGTCTGTCTGTTTTATTTTTATGTGATATTTAAGTGATATTTGAGTTGACGTGGAAGGGTGCACATATGGCCAATGAGAAACGCATAAGCCACTTCTAAACATGAAGTCTGGACCATGTCCGGCTAGCCAGAGCAGGATATTTTCAGGATATAATGCATCATTACAGGGCAGTTCAGGCAAAGGTGACATATGAAGATCAGACTGCTGACCTGCCACTGATAGTTGTGATATAGGGCCCTTCACTGTGTGGAAGAGAATGGCTTGAGCAAATTAAGCTGAACTGGTAAATGATCAAATCAGTCAGTGTTCTGACTCCCGTCAGTGTTTAATTATTGTTAACGACACCCAGTGGGGGTTTGTGATACTGCACCTTTAAAATAATGATGTGTGGTACTGTGCCTTTAAGAAATTTCCCCAAAAGTCTGTAGCCTCCATTTTGTGGGTCAGTCAACACAGCACAGCCGACCAGTGCACAAGCAGGCTCAATGCTCCACCTCAGAGTTGTTTGTTTGTTCCTTGGAGTAGATCTATCAGTGAGTATGGTTGCTCTAGCTTTATTTACCCTGGTCATAACGTAATGTGCTTCAGAATATTGTGAAAACATTTATTTCAGTTGTATAAACCGAGTTAACTATGCTAATGCTAATCGGGGAGCTAACTGTTAGCATAGGCTAAGCTAGGCTAGTTAACACATTGGTGAGCCTTATTTATGTTGGTTGCTACATTGTTACGTGGGTATGCTGCCATTTATTGCATTTTATACCTCATTTACTTACCTGGCAATGGATGCTACTATAAATAAGCTGTTTGTTTACCGTAGTTATTTATAGTTAGTTACCTACCTGATTTGCAAACCTGTAAAGAAAATATTGCTACTCACCGCAGTCTGAAACATGTGAAGAAAAATGTTACTTACCTGTTGCTCACCTGAAAACCTGTAAAAAAGAGAAATGATTAGTAATGTTGTTACACATTTTATTTGATTAAGACTGTAACATTTTGTGTATTGTCATTTTTGTGTTGCAGTTTTACAAAACAAACAAGCTTCAGTAAATCACGGTCAACAAGAAGTCCAGCCTACTGAGTCTTATGTTCGCTATCTGTCTAACTAAACAGTGACGTATCTGCCAGGACAGAATAGTCAGTGAAAGCACAGCACCGCCAGATCCCAAATCAATTAATGAGGTGAAATATAGTGATGTTTTCAAAGATGAGTTGGGAACATTAACACGTTCACTGCCAACGACGTGTTGATACGTCAAAAAAAATCCAACGGTTGACTGCCAACGACGTGTTGATACGTCAAAAAAAATAAAATAAAAATTTGACGGTGGAACGTTGATCTAACCCTTTTACATCTCTTATATAAATATTGAAGCCACCGAACGTGTACAACCCATTCCACCGACCCACTGAGTGGCGACAGTGCTCTCCACACTAGAAAAAGCCGAGCCAAAACTGCAGGGGAACGCGCGAGGAAACCATTCTCTCATACTGTAAAATGGATTGGCGAAAACGCTTTCGCTTTCGCACATTATCGCGCTGGGACCTGGCGGTGGGGGATTGCAAATTTGCATAATAGATTATGCGTGCAACACACTTTGAAACACCTGCAGAAAGCCCACAATCGCACGCAGCTTCATTGCAGCTGAGCTCACAACCTAAACGACTCATGCAGACTCACCCAAAGAGCAGCCGCCAGCAGCCAGGCAGCACAGACAGGCAGAGCCTCGCTTGTGACAAACGCTGCAAAGCCACTAGAGACACACCCACGGCGGGAGGAGTTTGAAGGAGAGGGGGGTTTCCTGCTGCTATGGAGGAAATTACTGTTCAAAACTATTGTTTAGATGTCTGACGTCTTGCGCCAAAAATAAATGGTTAAAGTGACTGTTCTATCGAATTTCACAAAAAGCCATTTATCTCAGAATAAATTTTCAGACGCTGAAACCATGCTGTATTCAACTGCTAATGCTTACATAACTACTAACTCTACAAACTAACTCTTTTAGACAGAGAAAGCACACATTCTATTAGTTCTTTTGAGATATTGTGTGTTCACAAAATCCTAACAGAAAAGAATCCTCTGCTCTTGAAAGATGAGCCAGAATCCTCAAAAAAAAACCTTGGCAGAAGCTAACTACAGTATTGAAAAACGGCTGGCAGTGAATGTGTTAAAGGACATGCATGGCACCATAACACGGGCGTTACGTTTCTGATTTTTTGCTGTTCATCTGTCATTAACGTGATGAATTAGGTGGCCAATTCTGAACAATGCTGTGCATGCTACATACCAAATGAATCGTCTGAATCTTGCACATCGAACCATGTCTTCCTTTTTCAGATCAGATCAACACAGCGGAAGTTGTAGCCGTCTTTGTACAAAGACAAAGACAACATTTCAGATTATTTGGCTTTTTCAAATGGCTTTTTGGAAATCCGCCTAGGTATCTCCCTACAAAAACCACTGCCAAATACTCAGGTTTTGGTATTTTTTCATCTTCTTTGAGTTGGGATGTGGTAAGGCCTGTGGCTATGTCTCCATTGGGTTTCTAGCCATAAATACAACAACCACAGGTAACTGTTTACACTCTAAACGTGTTTTTTATTCTAGGCGAGAATCAACCACTGTGTTTGAGGTGATGTTACTCAGGGTCAGTAACACATAGAGTCATTCTGACATGTGGAACCGAAACTTCAAAGTCTTACCTTTCAGAAAAGGTCAGGCAGTTGTCTGTAACCCTAGCGGCTCAGCCACAGTAAGCATTTTAGTTTGGGTATGTCGTTTTCACCATTTTCTTCAGAAATAGGTGGCTTTAGAAGAGGTTGGCAGCAATCTCTGTAAAGCCTGATGCAGTCCCAAAGTTTCATAAAGCCTGCCCTCTGCCATTTGCAATGAAAGAACAAATGGAGAAAGAACTGGAATGACTGGAGAAGGATGGTGGAACAGTGGCTGGCTGCTCCAGTGGTCCACTGCTCCAGCTGCTCCATCCCGCTTGTACACAAGCGGGATGGTACACTCCGCCTGGACGAATCTGAACACCTGATGAACCTAGACAGGGCTCTACAGCGACTCCAGGAGAATGGGCTCAGAGTGAAAAAGGCCAAGTGTGACTGTGTGCAAAACTCAAATCGAGTACCTGGGTCACGTGCTGGATGGAAAAGGCGTGTACCCCTCCAAAGACAAGGTTAGAGCCGTACACGATGCTCCAGCACCCATCAATATCAGAGAGTTAAGAGCTTTCCTAGGACTAGTAAACTACTATGGACGCTTTATGTTGCAGCAAAGTACAGTTTTGGCCCCACTCTAGACACTGTTAAAAGACCACGCCAGATGGAGATGGAGCAAAGCTGAGCAGGACTCATTTAACAAGTGCGAAGAACTTTTGACGGGTGACAAGGTGTTAATACACTATGATCCACCCCTGCCACTTGCTCTCGCTTGTGATGCTTCTGCTTACGGGATCGGAGCAGTAATTCAGCACACGACGCCAGACGAACAAGAGCATCCAATAGCCTATGCTTCTCAAACGCTCTCCCCGGTGGAGAACTATTCACAGATTGAAAAGGAAGCGTTGAGCCTGGTGTATCGAGTGAAAAAGTTCCATCAATATCTGTGGGGACGGAAGTTCGACTTGATTACTGACCATAAACCTCTGCTCACGCTGTTTGGAGAGCATAAGGGACTTCCAACAATGGCAGCAGCACGCATCCAGAAGTGGGCCATCTTACTCTCTGCGTATGATTACCACATACTCTATCGTCAGTCAGAAAAGCATGGCAACGCAGATGGACTGTCACGTGTTCCGCTCCCTGAGACCGCAGATGGTGGGACAGAGGCTATGTCAGCATGCATAAACGCACTGATATGTGAGCACCTAGAGGGGGCGCCGCCGAACTTTCAAAACTGCTCAGATACATCATGGAAGGATGGCCAAAAGAAATCCCGGAAGAACTGAGACTATAGTACAAAAGGAAAGATGAGTTCTCTGTCGAGCAGGGGTGTGTCCTGTGGGGGACAAGTAGTACCTGCCAAACTGAGAGCAGCAGTGCTAAAAGAGATCCACGCCAGACACCCTGCTATTGTAAAGATGAAGACAATTGCACGGCTTTATGGAGTTTTCCTGGTTGGGACTGGGTATTGGCTAAAATATGTCTGATGGCCTAAAATCGACATGGACATGGAAAAAGTCAGCAAACAGTGTGAAGTATGCCAGCTGGAGCAGCGCATGCCGCGCCATGTTCCACTGCACGCACCCCTGGGAGTTTCCTGGGGATGTTTGGAAAAGGCTCCACATTGACTTTGCACGGCCGTTCATGAGCCACATGTTCATGATCATGGTTGATGCACACTCAAAATGGCTGAAAGTTTACAAAATGGCACAAATAACTTCTGCAGCAACCATTACAACTACAAGGCTAAAACGACTGTGTCATATCGAGTGCCAGAGCAAATTGTCACAGACATTGCAACAACCTTCACATCTGATGAGTTCCAGCAGTTTGTGAAAATGGGTTAGCTGAAAGGTATGTTGCGACATTCAAAGCAGGCATGAAGAAGCTCGCGGGAGAAGACCTGAGCATTGAGGACACAATCTCTCACTTCCTACTGCGGTATCTCACAACTCCCAACAGCACAACTGGGGAGTCACCTGTTGACTTATTATTTTAGAGAGATGTGCGAACCAGATTGGACTTCCTGAAACCGATCATCGCAGAAACTGTGAGGAGGAAGCAGTATCGCCAGATGGAGGAACATGACAGTCAAGCGGCAGAGAGGGAGACGTGGATGAGCATGTTTATCTGCGCAATACTGTAGGAGAATATCCAAAATGGATTCCAGGAGTAGTACAACAGCAGACTGAAACAACTGACCAAGTGTACAGGTGTCATGGAGACCAGCTGGGACCTCGCTACTCTCCCGATACTTCAGATCAAGTGCCTGAAGAAGGAGCAACTCAGTCAGCTGAGGAGGTGGACGATTGCTCAGAAATGGAGCCCAGAGCACCTGGAACCCCAGCCTTAGAGCCGGTGAAGCCGCCCGAACCACCTGACCCAGTTGCAGTCACTTTAAGACGCTCAAAGCGTGCATCGAAGCTGCCACGGCGTTACAAGGACTGAGGCCATAGTCTACATTAACTCATATTTGATGGGTCGGCACTTCGTTTGCACCTATTGTCCACACTATCTATTGTTCTGAGCATCAAGCCGTTTGATGAGACGTAGGCTTTGGTCTCCGGCTGTCTGACCCGTCCAAAATCCGCGGTAGAGTTGGAGTGTGGACACGGGGAAAACGCAGATGGGAATTCCCCATTGCAGGCTATATATAGGCTATAGTTTATAGATATTTTCATATTCTGAAATAGACTGTTGTCGGGATTATATGGGCTGCCCCCTGAAACGATGGAGGATTCAACCTTTAAAATAGGAATTTTAAATTGGCTATACTGGTAATCATATAGTGTAAATATGGCTGGCAGCTAAATAAATAAGGTAGGCTAGTTTTTGTGTGTGCCATATTTAGCCTATTTTATGTTTATGAGAAATACAGTAGCCATCTTGTTAACAAGCTGTCCATTATTCAAAATGCCGTGATGTCTGCATCTGTATATAATATTACTCTGTAATATTATACGCAAATTGGTATACATATTATTAATGGTATATTATATTATATTTAACATATTATTGATAATTAATAATTTATACACTAGAACTATAAATTATATTTATTATGCAAGGTACGAATGTATTTGTATATATATATATAGATATATTTGTATATATGTGTGTATGAACATATATGGTTTATTGAGAATATAAATAGTATAAATGTGGAAGTCAATTGATTAAGAATGTGAACTGTGGACTGGGGGTAGGACTAAATAAGTACAGTGTACTTCATCCTACTCCTTTTCGGACCTAGTTACTGTCACGTATTCTGATTATTATTGTTTATTTTTTTATTTAATTTTTCGTTTTCTTTTCTTCTTTTTTTTCACTTATAAATATATATATTTTGTAACATTGATACCACTTGTGTATATTACTATTTCTTCTTTTTTGTGAAAGTCCGAAATAAAGCTTTCATTCATTCATTCATTCATTCATTCATTCATTCATTCATTCAAATAGCCTGACATTGCAGAAACCACACAGCTTGATTTGAAAAGGAAAAATTGTTTGTTCTGATTTTATTACAAATATTCGGACACTTTATTTTCACTTCTGTTGACATATTAACAGTATATTCCTCTGAGAAAGGATTGTCGGCAAGTGGTCATAATCAGACAATTGTCCAAGTCCCTCTGATCCGAGTCCCAAGCGAGTCTCAAGTCAATTGGTCCCGAGTCTCAAGCAAGTCCCAAGTCTTTATTTTTGTCGGCAAGTCAAGTCAAGTCAAGTCACAATGTTATTTCAAGTCAAGTCTCGAGTCGAGTCACAGGTTATGTCAAGTCGAGTCACAGGTTAGAAAAAATGACAAGGCAGAGATTATTTAGGCTGCAGACGTGCGCGTTCACGTTAATACGTGCTTGTTGCCAAGCAACACACTTCTCTCAGACGAGCTCGAGACAGCTGACAGAGAGCTCCAACTCAGCTCAAACTTATAGAGTTGTATTCAAAGCATAGAAACGTTCTCACAGCTCAATTTAACAGCGCCAACACAAGCAGTTTGATCACAATTGCAATCAGTACTGAATGCGATGGCAGACTGCGCACTGCGGGCAGTTGACGAAGTCAGGAAGAAATTGAAAGATCTTCCGACGCATCAGCTTTTAAAAACCCGCCGACGAGCGGAGGTCCTGCGCCCAAAACGTCTATTTACAGCACATATCGATCGATATTTTTGGAGAAGATTCCGGCCGCATCACGCGCAGATCAAGATGAGACAGCTGTCAGTGAGTAGCTACGCATTTGGGTGTAACTTTTACGCCTGCTCCATACACAGACGCAGCGCATACAGGGTGCACTAGTCATAAAATTAAGTTAGTCGTAACTTTGAGTTCTACATCGGACGTAGCGTGTAAACCTAGGCGTACGCCCAGCTGGTGCACTCGGCTGATCTTGTCACAAGTCCGAGTCGAGTTTCGAGTCATTTTCTTCCAAGTCCGAGTCGAGTTTCAAGTATTTACCTTCCGAGTCGAGTCGGAAGTCGTCAAATTTGCGACTCGAGACGACTCGAGTCCGAGTCCCTATGACTCGAGTCCAATTGTCTGGTCATAATACTCATCTCAACAAGCCATGTGCTTGGCCTGCAGTGCACATCGTCGCCTTTGATCTGCTGGTTATATAAGCGTCGTTGACACAGCCGAATTTAACGGCCGCAATCCGGAAATGATAGGCTACTAAATAAATCGATTAATAATTGAGGATATAGGAGGTACGGTGGTGTAGTGGTAAGCACTATCGCCTCACAGCTCAAAGGTCGTGGGTTCGATTCCCACCTGGGGACGAGGTGAACGCTGAAGGAATGCGTGCCCGTCCGCATGTCCTCGAGTGCCCACCGCCCGGGTGGGGTCGGCAAAAGGGCCTTTCTGTGTGGAGTTTGCATGTTCTCCCCGTGCCTCCCGGGGGTTTCCTTCATATAGGAACCCCCTTCACAAAAACATGCAATATCCTGGTTGCTAATGTGGTTCCCCCTCTGGTCGTTAAGGGCGCCTGTTCAGACGGAGGGGAACTGGTTGGAATAGCGTGAACCTCCCACGTGCTATGTCCTACCGGTGAAGCTTCCTCTGTCAGGTGAAAAGAAGCGGCTGGCTGACTGCCCATGTCTCGGAGGAAGCATGGAGCCAGTCTCGGCTCTCCCCAGATCGGCACAGGATGGAGTAGCAACCAGGATTGAGAAATCAAGTGAGCACTAATGGGGGATAAAATGGGATAAAAAATCGGGGGGAAAAAAAAAAAAAAAAAAAAAAAAATAATAATAATAATAATAATAATAATTGAGGATATAGCAGAGGAATTATAATGTTCATATTACGCAGCATGGATTTTGCGTATTGCAAGTTGGAGAGACGCTGTATGGAGTGGCAGGCAGCTCCACGCGGGTGCGCAGCAAGATGAAAACCTGTATCTGCCCGTCACCAGCACAATTTTGATATAGGCCTCTATTGAATGGCTAGAATTACATTTTCACACATCCATATCTATTAAATAAGCGATTTTGTGTGTTTGATGTGTAGGCTTATGCACGGCTTGGCTACCCATGCACAGTGAGCCTCTCGTCACCTATAGCTCACTTCGCAACATGGGAATAATATTTGCTTTCATGGAAGACAAATGTAGGTAACCATAGCCTACGAAAGCACTTGATGTTTGAGACCACATGTGATCATAGCCTACTTACCATATAAGTAGACTCCTTGTGGCAAATCAGCTGACGTCCTCTCCTTAATAACGGCAATAAGAATAATTGGTGCTATATGCATGGGCATGGCGGATGGGCGTTTGGACACACCTGAATCCAAATGTCTTCATATTGCACAATGCACGCCCAACGTTTGCATTTGGTTGACACAAGATCATCTGTGAATGATCAATCTCAAGATTATGGCAATTTAAATGAATTAAATCCATCAAGAATTGAAGAGAGAGGAGTTTGAAACACGCGGATCTTTGCTGCCAATCTATATGGCATGCGGTAGTCGGCAATAATATGGTTATTCTTTGGTTTATTTTCAAAGAGTGTTTATTCTAATTTATTTAATTTGGTAGTATGTATACCCTAGAACTGTATAAAATGTAGGCTATAACTAGTCTACTTTACTTTTCCATAAAAAAATATATAGCCTATGCCAATATAGGGCCAGGCTATAGCCGTTTATAGGGGAGCTGTGTGGACAAAGAGAAGGATTGGAGATAGAACACTTCAATTAACATGTTCGGCCCATTTTCTGGAAAACAACCTAGTGAAGACTAACCCTAAATGGGTCATATCATGCATTGACAGTGAGAGGCTCGAGGAGCTTTCCTAAAGGCACGTCTGTGTATCCAATACACATATCTGTGTATTGGAATGATCAGGTAAATTTGGAAAATGAGCAGAGCATTTTGTGTGCCTTCTCTCCTGCTTCACTCCCCCTGAGCAGCCAATCAGAGTGATGTATCTTACCGACGGCCCAAATTGACCCAAACCAGCTGCCATCAAGCTGCCAACAAAGCAGACTAGAGCCAACGGTGCGGGTAGACACCACAGTGACAGACGCCCAGAAATGGCCGACGTCGACTAATCGGCTGTATGTGTTCTCGGCTAAAGACACGCCCACAGGAAATGGTTCACACACCAAAACGTCACAACATCACTGAAAAGACAATTGCAGGCAAACAGGAGATGTAGATGTAAATCCCATAATAGACAATGCTTGATAAAGTGCTTATATCTCCTTTTTATATCTATTCATATCTTCTTTGTTTCTTTTTATTATCGGACACCCTGGCCCCTATTCTCCCACAGGCCTTCGGCGCTAAAATGGGCCTTAAACGCAAAAAAACGTGCCTTGCGCCTGCCTCGGGAAGATATCAACAGGGCTTTAGGCTGGTAAATGCGCTTTAGGCGGAATGGGTGTGGCGCACTCCCTGAATGGGCAAGAATGGGCGTTTCGGCCTTAAATATGGGCCTAATGATATCTTCCTACCTGGCGTAAATTTAGCGCTTTGCGCTTTTGAAAACCAGGCCTATTCAGTGCGCTGGTTGCGCGGAGCGCTCCTCTGGCTCTCCTCTGTCACCCTTCTCTGTGTCACTCCCTCTCTCTTGCTCATCAGTCTGACAGGCACAATACGACTCTCTCTCTTTGACTCCCTTGCTCAGACAGACACAACACACGTCCCATAGGAAAAATAAGTTGTAAGTTCACTGCCTGGCTTGTGAAATCTCCCACCATGCAATGGGCTAATCCATTTAGCTACTAAATAGCAACCAAATGAGCCGAAATAGATATAAAGGTAGATCTAAATAATGTGTAATGGTAACACAACCTGCAATTGTAGAACATTTCAATATTGGACCAAATAAAACATCGAAATGCAAAAACACCACCCTATGTGAAACATATATGTCATATTGGGGCTATATATATCCCTCGTCGATTTAACGTGATTTAGATGAGTGACAGCGTAACGCGCTTCTACTGTCATGTGCTATACTGTGATGTCTGCTCCAATAACTTGGCCCTACTTCACATTTAGTTTTACCATAAAAACACATTTCTGCAATGACTTTACATAATGTAGGCTATATTTATGTGCATCATCCTACCTGCAGCAGGGGAGAGAAAACGATATCTTTCTGGACAAACTTTCACCAATCTAATTAATCTCATATAGGCTATATTTTTCTAGCTGATGCATTTAGAACATTCTTTTCACTTTGATCTTGCTATAGTGTAGCGTATTTACATGCTTGCAGTATTTAAACTGCAGTTAGATTGGTTTGAGAAGCATAATAATATGGAATAATAGCCTATATATGGAGACAGACAGACGGGATGAAGGGGGGGGGGAGGAGCAGAGCGCTTGGCTTTGTCTGGTTTTACTGGATTTCTCCTGGAATTGGAGCTTAAAAGGCAAGCGTGTGACTCTTTACTGCACTTCTCCAATGAGCGGATGGTGCATAATGTTACGCTTAAAAGGCGTGGTTATAATGCTTGAAGCCGCGTGTAGGGCTGGCACCAAGATATCGAGTGCGCTGGTCCACACCCACTAATCTGGGCTGCGCCAGGCCATAAATGCAGTTTCTACGCCGATGCAACGATAGAGCCCCCTAACTGCAGCTGGTCTAGCACCTTCAAAATAAAACCCCAAACATTTAAAATAAAAGCCCAGAACCTTCTAAATAAAGCCCAAATCCTTCAAAATAAACATCAACCGGGCAGTTGTTGTGTGTCTGTTGTTCCCCGGCCCACCAGACTAGATTTGACAGCCTGATAATATAGTTTCAACAACGCTTGTTTGAACTCTGTTTTCTTTCTTTGTTAAATCTTCATGTCTTCTCATCAGTCATAATACATTATTGTAATCCTACAGAGAGAGGAAAAGGAGGCTAGGTGTTGTGAAGCAGCAGCTGTCCTGCTGTGCATTGTGCCAGGAGGTCCTGAGGGATCCAGTCTCTACCAGCTGTGGACACTGGTTCTGCACACACTGCATCACCTCATACTGGGTCAAGTCTGGCTCATCAGGTCACTCCCCCTGTCCCCAGTGTGGAAAAAGATCCAGAACAAGAGCTGGACTGCTGCAGACACTGAGTCAAACCATCACACAAGGTAAGACTACGGATCTGTCTACTGTTGTCACCATTTCTAAAACCAGGAAACAATAACAGTTCAGGGGTTCCCAAATGTAAAAAGGCCAGGGCCCACTTTGAAAATCTGGTAACACTTTACAATACTGGTGCAAACATGTGCATGAATGCATGCTTAACTCATGATGAATTAAGCCATTAATTGATGCTTACCGCATCATCAACTAATGAAAGGTATGTTTGATGAACACACCGAGTCATATATGAATTACTATTAATTAATTAGGCTATGCCTATATCATCATAGTTAATTCCTCATCAACACATACATTAACACACTGTGTTCAATAATACCGTAATTCATGTGTTAATTACCACTATCGACATCAAGCTCCCTGCAACCGGAACTTTAGCATTACCAGACCGCAATGCCGATAGCCCACATCAGAACCAGCTGAGCGAGGCGGTGTGCAGCGTGTCAGGGACCGGCTGGATCTAACCTCTCCCAGCCATTACCTCGTTCATCATGGGCATTCCTTCCTCTTCGAAGCTTGGTCCACAGAACATGTGGCCGGTGTTTTGTGCCTATCTTACCGGGTGTCTAAATGCACGACCCAGCAGGCCAGCCACCCCCTACCACTACCCAGGCTAAGAGCCTCTCTCCCGGCCCGACACCCAAGGCAGCCCCCCTACTACCACGGGTAAACCCAGCCCCACGTGACCTGCTCTCAGACCTGTTGACTAGTGAGCAGGGTCTGTCTCAGAGCAGGTCACTGGGGGCTGGGTTTACCCAGGCTACCACCACCCAACCCCTACCCGCCCTGCCCCTCACCTTGCCTGGGTCCCACACCTCCGGCCGAGAGCCCTTCAGAACCTCTTAGCCGGGTACGGCTATTTCAGCAGCTGTAGCTATCATTCCGATGTTGCTGCTCTGATATAGGCTATGCGTGTAGTAGCCCGCCTTGGTAGCCCCGAACCAGACCAACTCCAACACATTCTCTGACATTGTATCCACTGTGCATCTCCAACAGACATCAAACACTGGATGTATGTCTTGCAGGCTCTATGCCAAGAACCACATATATATGTACTGTATGAGTTAAGTGTTGTGCCTCACAAGTGCCTATATCATTATGTATGAATTAATAGTTATGTGCCACAGATAGTAAAGTCACGACATACTTATGCATTAATTAATTGTTATGTGCCACAGATAGTAAAGTCACGACATACTTATGTATTAATTAATAGTTTTGTGCCACATATTGTAAAGTCACGACATAATGATATCCTCACAAATCATTAGCTAATGTAGATGGATGCTGATCATGAAATCACTTTTATACAGTATAGCAACACAATTGCATGCATTCCAGTCATGAGAACAATTCAAAATATATAGGTAATCAGTGAAGACCATCATTGGAGTTATAAAAGCACATTTATTTATCAAGTTTGTGAACATGTCCATTCTGCCCTGGAGCAAGGACTCGCTCTCCAGTGCCCCTTGTCTGTATCAGCTGGGGGGAAACAGTCTGGCCTCTCCCCTCTCCTCCCCACGGCCCGCGTTGCTCGATCTCTCCAGCGGGTCCAACTCCAACTTCCATCTCTCGTCCTTTTTCACTTGTGTTGCTCTTCACTTCCCGAACCAACGTGACTGTAGCGACAGGTCTCCACCATGCACGCACACACAACAAGCAAGCTAGCTAAGCCACAAGCTAGCTAAATTGCTAAAGCTAAATTGCTACGGCTAGCTACCTGAAACTCTAACAAACCCGCTCGTTCCTCTTGCGATTGGTATCCATTCGACACTGCCACCACCACTGTGACCGACTCTTAGGCTTTGCAGTTTGTACTCTTCGTAGAATAAGAACACGGAGGCTGCTGATATTTACAAAACGACCACCACCTTGTGCAAACCAGCTAGTTGCTCTCGACCACGAGAATAAGTGTCAAGAAAGACATGGCACACAAACAATTACTTCCGTTGCCTCAGCCTGCCATCAAAAATAAAAGCACGCAGAGCGCAGTACTGCGTAGCTGGTTACAACATGAATTTCGACTTTTATTCCGAAAGTCTTGGCCGGGAAACAATATGTTTTCTCGTGGCTACCTTGACAGTGGCCCAGTAATAGCACGCTCACTCAGATGCCAGATTGGGTAAACGGATGCCAGATTGGGTAAACCCATGGGCAAGCCTCTTTTAGGCTACTGTCAATTTGAGTTTACCCGTGAGCACCAAGCATCAATCACTCGATCAGCCCGTCACGTGAACTCACATTTCATTTGGAAATGAAATGTGAGTTCACGTGACGGGCTGGTTTACCAGGCTAGCTCGGACAAGGAGGAGCGTGACTAGCGCATCCCGTCTTCGTTATGCAACGGGGGAAACTCAATCGATTTCCCGGTTGCAGGCGACTGGATGGGTGGTGGTAGTACTAGGGGGGCTGCCCTGGGTGTCGGGCCGGGAGAGAGGCTCTTAGCCTGGGTAGTGGTAGGGGGTGGCTGGCCTGCTGGGTCGTGCATGGCCCATTTCCACCGCTGGTATCAACGCGGTAGACACCCGGTAAGATAGGCACAAAACACCGGCCACATGTTCTGTGTCCCTGCAGTGGACCAATCTTCGAAGAGGAAGGAATGCCCATGATGAACGAGCTAATGGCTGGGAGAGGTTAGATCCAGCCGGTCCCTGACACGCTGCACACCGCCTCGCTCAGCTGGTTCTGATGTGGGCTATCGGCATTGCGGTCTGGTAACGCTAAAGTTCCAGTTGCAGGGAGCTGGATGTCGATAGTAATAATAATAATAATACATTTTATTTAGAGGCGCCTTTCAGAACATCCAAGGTCGCCTTACAGTGCATATAAAAACAGTTTCACGTAATAAGAACATAAATACATATTAAAAACAGGGCAAATTACAGCAGGAATAAAACATAGCTAAGAAGGAAGGAAAATGCAGATTGGTTGGGGAAAAGTGACATTAATAGTGGTAATTAATGAATTACGGTATTATTGAACACAGTGTGTTGATGTATGTGTTGATGAGGAATTAACTATGATGATATAGGCACAGCCTACTTAATTAATAGTAATTCATATATGACTCGGTGTGTTCATCAAACATACCTTTCATTAGTTGATGATGCGGTAAGCATCAATTAATGGCTTAATTCATCATGAGTTAAGCATGCATTCATGCACATGTTTGCACCAGTATTGTAAAGTGTTACCGAAAATCTCCACCCAGTCCTTTATTCACAACTCTGATCAACACACTAAGACTGACTAAGATGACTAAGATGATATGTGTGATAGGATGTGTTTCCCTATAATGTTAGATGTATAATTCCTTCCACATTCCACATTCAAAAATGTGATTTAATTTAATTTCACTTTATTGTCGGAAGTGCGTCCCAAGACATGTTTCTCATAAACAAAAACACATTTAAACAATCACCAGAACAACACATAGCCTACTACAACATAGCATATTGGTCCAAATATAAGAGAGAGACTGTGCCACTTGAGGTGAGCTGCAGCAACTGTTGTGAATGGAAAATCACAAATCTAGACCCCAATATGGAGGACGTCCCTTTCTCAGATAGCCTGGTTAAAACCATCCGGATCCGTGAACTCACATTTTGTTTCGTTTCGTGGATCCATCTGGACTCAGTGCGGTGCACAGTCATTTCAGTGGGTGGAGCCAGTCCTTCAGCTAAATGAGCCAATCAGCTTTGGATCCAGTCAAATCCAAATCCACTCGGAAGACTGGCAAACAAATATTTTCAGGCAGGAAACTCCGCTGTTGCCAGTGTTGTGCAAGCTCACACATCTCAAGAGCTAGCTCAAAGTTCAGCTCACGCAGATTAAAATGAACTTGTTCACATTCATAGCTTATATTTTGAACTTTTAACTAATAGCTCACAGTCCCAAAAAATGAGCAGCTCAGTTCATTTCAAGCTCACTTCTTGTTTACCCAGAGAAAAGGCAAAGCACTGAAAACATAACACAAGCGTTTAACATGCAATAGCTTTTTAAACACATCTTTATTTTAAAAGATGATTGTAAAATTCAGGGGCTTTAGCCAAAGCTTCAACAATAGAGCAGACATATTTTATCTTGCTCTAAAATAAAAAAATATACAATTAAAAAAACAATACAGTATAGCTTTTTGAACACATTCATTCCCCTCCAGTCCAGTTCACAGGCAGCTGTTATATAATCACTGTTCCAGTCCCAACAACAACAACAAAACTAAACTGCAATGTACAAAAACATGCATTAATAGGCTATACAACTATAGATAAAAAGTTGAATCACACCACAACCAATAAAACCAAAAGTAAAATATAATTATAAATACAGATAAAAACCCTACAACAAGAAAGTAAAACACCAATCTACAAAAACATGCAATAGCACACCGGTGTGTCAGCTTGTGTGTCTATACTCTAGCCCCCTTTTACATTAGACAGCCTGAGAAAACCATGATCGTTGTGGGATTATCTTTACGCCTCGCCTCCTGTTTAAGGGAGGGAATGAGGGACTGAGTGAAAACCACCTCCAGACTGAAGTTCTACTATCACAAATTAGTTAACCGAAGCATATCTGCAATCTGCCTCGCCTGTTGCGCGTTCCCTTATGAAAAACAACTAACGTTATAGTATTCAGACTGTGCTCCTGTATAATATAGCCTATCTCGCAACTCTGTGGTGAGCTGCAGCTGTTTGACACACATGCGTCCAGTCAACACGCTTTCAGAATTAGGCTACTTCACAACATGGGAATGCTTTATATTATAATTAGATTTGACATTACGGCCCTTACTGCAATAAAAAGGGGAACGGCGTAAAACTGAAAGTAAAAAAGTAGCCTATGCGATGACTGCACTATGCACTCTGCACAGAGATGTTCACAAGTCATTTTTCCCAAGTCCAAGTCAAGTCTCAAGTCTTTGAGCTCAAGTCCAAGTCAAGTTTCAAGTCTTTTAGGGGGAAGTCCAAGTCAAGTCTCAAGTCTTTGAGCTCAAGTCCAAGTCAAGTCTCAAGTCTTTCGTCACAAGTCCAAGTCTCAAGTCTTTTAGGGGGAAGTCCAAGTCAAGTCTCAAGTCATTGAGCTCAAGTCCGAGTCAAGTCTCAAGTCTTTCATCACAAGTCCAAGTCAAGTCTCAAGTCTTTTAGGGGGAAGTCCAAGTCAAGTCTCAAGTCTTTTAGGGGGAAGTCCAAGTCAAGTCTCAAGTCTTTGAGCTCAAGTCCAAGTCAAGTCTCAAGTCTTTCGTCACAAGTCCAAGTCAAGTCTCAAGTCTCTTATGGATGAGCATTCCATTCAAGATTCAAGATTCAAGATTCAAGATTTTTATTGTCACTCCATGGTACAAGTATCACGTGTGAAATTCTTGTGCTGTGGACTCCGTTTACGACATAGTACAAATAGGCAACAAGCAATGAGCAATAGGCAATAAGAAATAGGCATCAATAAGCAATACTAAGCAGCAATAGGCAATGCGGCAGAATAGCGATAAGACAAGTCAGTGGCATATTCATTGCACATAGGTGCACGTCATGTGCATACGTTAGACGTGTTCGGACATTTTAATTCGACGTATTTGACATACATTACAGTGCAAGTAGCATGTACCTTATTAAACATACAATTAAACATTAGGCATTGTGCATACGTTAGACGTGTATCCATCATCTGCTGGATGCCATCTGGGGTGCTTAGAACACTGCATAGCTACAATTACAGAATTAAAAGCATGTACTGTATTATCCTCACTCCTTTATTAACATACAGTATCAGCATTGATTAGTTGAGATTCTTATTAGTAGACATCTCCTTAATGTTAATGCACCAATTTTTTTTAATAAAAAATAAAGATTGTTCACAAGTCCCGAACCTCAAGTCCAAGTCAAGTCTCAAGTCTTTGAGGACGAGTCTCAAGTCAAGTCTCAAGTCACTGTGTGTGTGACTTAACTCATTGAGTGCCAGCCACTTTTGGAGAACGGACGCTCCCAGTGCCAGAGTTTCAGAGCGTTTTCAGTGATTTCTCGAGGCCCACAGAATATTGTGTGATATTACTATGTAAACACCGAACACGCACAAAGAACGAGGAGACTCTATTGTATCATCAGCAAAAAAAAGTTTATTGATACCATTTTCCGTTCTTTAGTTATGAGCCGGAGAAGATAGGTTGTTTTGAGCAAAAACACAGCGTTTCAAATTAGAAGCTGAGATATTCCGCCTTTTGTGAAATTAAGTATTTCAAGCACATTCACTGAGTCTGAAGCTAATATTTTCTGATGTAGTGACGTCGTGTAGTTGTGTGGTGCCATGCGTGCCCCACCCCCCTCTCCCCCCCTCAGCTGCAAACTCCTCCCCACACTAACACACAGCCTCACGCACCCAGCGTCTATTTTCGGAGTGCTCCGTTTTTGTGCGCCGGCTCCCAGCGCGACGCAGAAAAGCCAAACCGGACTGCTGAGAATGGTTTGGCCCTTCGGCGTCGGGTGCTGCTTTTCTGGCGGCTAATCGTGTGGAGAAACTATACAGCAGAGACAGAGAGGCTCAGTTGTGGGCGCGGATTGACTGCTGTTCGCAGCCAACGTTAACTCCAGCCAGAGAAATCTATATGGCTCTGGCTGCAGCATGAGCGGTTTCTCTTTCATCACGGGGCTTTTTCCTGCTGTTTTCCGGACCTTTCTCTAATCTACGCTGAACCCACAAGTTTAATTTAGCCGTCCTTGGTAACACTAGGGCCGCCAAGTTTTCAACACCTCTTCTGCCCGCCGTAGTGGCCAGCCCAACCGCTGTGTAAAATGCATATTTACAGTAGGCCTAATAATAATGACGCCCCAAATCGTTGCTCTCTGATGAGAAGGGGGCACCTTTCTCTTCTGAAAGTGATGACTAGGGGTATGGGCACAACGTCAGACGCTTGACGACTTCAGAGTGAAAATGTGTTGCAATGACAGAGAAAGAGAGAGGGGAAAGAGAGAGTTAAGCTTGCTTCATACTCGCTGTGCCACGAAGGGCGCGGGGGAGGAGCGAGGGCCACAAGCATCAAATTACCTCAATGTGTTGGGCGCTACCTCCGTAGGCCGCCCGCCGCATACCTGAAGATTTTTCTCAAAGCGCAACCTCCGCACGGCTTCTCTCCAAACATGGCCGCTTTCGAGCCACTGAGCCCTGAACACTGAGCTGTGTTTTCACCACATTTCTTGACCCATGTGGTAGGCTAAACTTTGATTTGCAACTGTTCGTTTTTAGTCATTTCACCAAGTAAATGTGTTGTGTTGAGAGCATGATTGAGAGAGATTAAAAGCAGCACAGAGTAGGCTATCAGGGCTGAGAACCGAAACGGCTATTCAGTAAAAACAAGTTTGGTGATTCATTCATGTGCTGATGTACGGTCGTTTGAGAGTGAAAGCGCACTCTACTGCACATAATAGCGTTTCATTGTGGCTTTTCACGGGCTGTTCTCACTATTACATTGTACAATACATGCTGATCACTTGGCTGATCACTTCTGAGTATAAAACCATCCGCCCCAGTGCGAGGTCCGCACGTGACTCACGGGTATAATGATCGTGCTTGAGGGAGAGAGAGAGAGAGAGAGAGGGATATCAGCTCCGTGCCAGCGGAGAGAGGGAGAGAACGAGAGGGAGGCTCCGTGCAGACAGAGAGAGGGAGAGAACAAGAGGGAGGCTTCATGCAGGCAGAGGGGGATAGAGAGAGACACAGAGAAAGAGAGAGAGAAAGAAAAGGAGAATGAGAGAGAGGGGAGAGAGAGAGACATGCTGCTGCTCTGACATGCGGCGACTGTCCAAGTGCACTGGCTGCGCTATAGGCTACACACTCTCCATTCACAAACTGCACTGGTCTCTGTGACCGCAATGGCCTTCCAAGGATTAAATTATTATTACTCTCTTACCTTTCATGACACAACTTTAAAACGTAGATAGATAGTAAAAATCACATATTTAGGAAAAGTCATGGACAGGCAGGGGCATATCTTTTTATTGAAATAGAGTTACATGCGTTGAAAAGATCAAAACGGTCCCACAGACCACAGTGGCGGTTCTAGTGTTAACAGGCGAGGCCGT
Organism: Poromitra crassiceps; assembly: GCF_964638095.1. Taxonomy (NCBI): domain Eukaryota; kingdom Metazoa; phylum Chordata; class Actinopteri; order Beryciformes; family Melamphaidae; genus Poromitra; species Poromitra crassiceps. The sequence goes on from NC_139635.1 coordinate 16,409,163, forward strand.
TCACACCACCTGCGCACGTGCCACGCCGAAGCCACGCTCACGCCTTGCTCAAGCGATCGTTCAGGATTCACCCCTATTCCAAGCGTGACGCGTGCTGAAGCCGAGCATTGATCTGCCAAGCCATGAAGTCAATGGGAGTTGTGGGCGGGTTCAAGGCGCGCCGAGTAGGCACTGAGAGGAAAATGGAAGGCTTCTTGTGTGAACGGTTAAGCGTGAGCCTGCCTCAAGCTTCAGTTCTGCTTATGTTAGGCGTCCTGTGTGAACAAGGGCTGAGGACCTGACACTCAGAGGACATCCCTAGGCTAGGCTTTTTTGTGTGCATCTGATGAATCACCCACTCAATCTTTAGGCAGAGTGTGGGGGGGAGGGAGAAGCAGAGAAACCGGGTTGATTCTTCGTAAATTACCACACGCATGTAGGACCCGGTCAAGACACAATGGGCAATTATAGAGGTATTAAGAGAGTGAAGAAAAGAACAATATGAGTGGCGTTCACCTTTGCCTGTGTTAGCGATGCTCACTGTACGTTCATGGATTTGCAAAACGCTGCGCTCAGCTCACATTCATGCACAACACTGGCTGTTGCATACTCCTGTTATTCCTGTTGTTATTGAGTCTATAGAGAGGCAAAGTGAACGTCACTTCCTGCTTTTCTCCCTGTACCAAGCGCTGAAAAAATATTAATGGCTGTGAACGGAGAATAACGTTCGTTTTTTGGTCTTGTTTGAATTTTGCCACTGGGTGCCAACGTTAATTTTGTCAATTTAAAACATGACTTTGCATGTCAAGAAAGTCGCAGTTTGTCGCCAAACTGTTGCACTATAAGTTCTAAGTCAGAAAGATTGCATACACTGTCGCCTAAGTGACGTCACTTTCTCTAGCGGCAAAGCTGAAGACCGGCGACATGCCATGAGCTTCCACGAGCTATGTAGTTTTAACCCCTACATTTCAGTTTGATGACAAACTGCAACTTTCTTTACATGCAAAGCTATGTTATTATTAGTTATTGACAAAATTAACATTGGCACCCCGTGGCACAATTCAAACGGGATCAAAAAAGTAACGTTATTCTCCGTTCACTGCCATTCATATTTATTTCAGCGCTGGTACAGGGAGAAAGCAGGAAGTGACGTTTCACTTCGGTTCTCTATTTCTGCAAAAACTGCACATATGGCTGTTTAAACTCTACGAACTTTGACGTTACTGCTCGAGGCAAAAAGCCATGGAGGCAGCCATTCCTGTTTTGTCAGCATTCCTGATTGGCCAGTTACGATGTCAACTATGAGGCCTGATTGGCTAGTGCACTTTGTAAAATCTGAAAGCGCCCACCCCGGGGCAGAGGCCAGACAGTCTAGTAGAACAAAACACAATGTGGTGTCACATGACCGGATGGTTTACCAGGCTATTTCTGAGACGTATTTCCAAGAGAAAAAACTGTCTTATCGGCAGGGTTGGCAGACCATTCGCGGCCCACCTGCAGTACCTCCATGGCCCACACTTTAGGAGTCACTGGCATTAAACACTAAGTTCTTTCTTCTCTTCCAGCAGATGGTGGTTTGCCAGAGCTATTAGACGAGCATAAGGTCATTCTGATAAAGAGATGTGAATTTGTGGCAGAAGGAACTGAAGCAGGAATTGGAACCCCCCTCAACAGGATCTACACTGAGCTCTATATCATAGTGGGACAGAGTGAAGAGGTCAATACCCAACATGAGGTGTGGCAGCTGGAGACAGCATCCAAGATGGAGATCCTCTATGAAGCGCCAATCAAGTGCCACGACATCTTTAAACTCTTACCTGACCAAGAAACACACATCAGAGTAGTTCTGACACAGGGCGTTGCTGGCATTGGAAAAACCTTCTCAGTGCAGAAGTTCACTCTGGACTGGGCAGAGGGCTTGGAAAATCAAGATGTCAGTCTTGTGATTCTGCTTCCTTTCCGGGAGCTGAACTTGATCAAAGATGGGCAGTACAGTCTACTCACGCTGCTTCATGTTTTCCATCCAACATTACAGGCGGTCACAGCAGAGCAGCTCTCTGTCTGTAAAGTTGTGTTCATCTTGGATGGCCTGGATGAAAGCAGGCTTTCATTGGACTTCCAGAACAATGAGGTTGTATCTGATGTCACACAGATATCATCAGTAGACGTGCTCTTGACAAACCTCATCAAGGGGAATCTGCTTCCCATAGCTCTCCTCTGGATGACGTCCAGACCTGCAGCAGCCAATCAGATCCCTCCTACATGTGTTGACAGGGTAACAGAGGTACGAGGGTTCACTGACCCACAGAAGGAAGAATACTTCAGGAGGAGATCCAGTGATGAGGAGCAGGCCAGCAGAATCATCTCACACATTCAGGCATCCAGGACCCTCCACATCATGTGCCACATCCCAGTCTTCTGTTGGATCACTGCTACAGTTCTGGAGCACATGTTGACTACAGACCAGAGAGCAGAGCTGCCCAAGAGCCTGACTGAGATGTATTCACACTTCCTGCTGGTTCAGACGGAGAGGAAGAAGCAGAAGTATGATGGGAGACATGGGATAGGTCAACAGCAGCTGATGGAGACTGACAGGGAAGTTCTTCTGAAACTGGGGAAGCTGGCGTTTGAACATCTGGAGAAAGGCAACCTCATGTTCTACCAAGAAGACCTGGAGGAGGTTGGTCTTGATGTCGGAGAGGTTGCAGTGTTCTCAGGAGTGTGCACACAGATCTTCAAACGAGAGTGTGTCCTCCTCCAGAGAGCGGTCTACTGCTTTGTTCATCTGAGCATCCAAGAGTTTCTCGCTGCAGTTTACATGTTCCACTGTTACACAAACGGGGTGAAGAAGGTCCTGGACACATTCCTTGGAGAATTCTGGGATAAAGGTGGATTGTGGATGCTGGATATCTTCCTGTACATAACTATGTTCAAAACCCTGAAGAGCAAAAATGGCCACCTGGACCTCTTTGTCCGCTTCCTTCATGGTCTGTCACTGGATTCCAGCCAGAGACTCCTAGGAGGCCTGCTGGGTCAGACACAAACCAGACCAGAAAGCATCCAGAAAGCCATCAGCAACCTGAAGGAGATGAACACCTCCAGTACATCCTCTCCTGACAGAAGCATCAACATCTTCCACTGTTTGGTGGAGATGAAAGACCAGTCAGTACATCAGGAGATTCAACAGTTCCTGAAGTCAGAGAACAGATCAGAGACGGAACTCTCTGGGATCCACTGCTCAGCTTTGGCCTACATGCTGCAGATGTCAGAGCAGGTTCTGGATGTGTTGGATCTGAAGGCCTACAACACATCAGATGAGGGACGACGCAGACTGATCCCAGCTGTGAGGAACTGCAGAGTGGCTCGGTTAGTCCTGATGTGAATATTAACATTATCTACAGTGTAGAGTGACCTTCACACTTGACACCATAAGAATTACATTTAAGATATAATTGCTCAAACATACACACTATAAAAGAGTTGTTCTAGTAGTGGTACACAGTGTTGGGTGTAAAATGTTATCATACTTTGTCCTTTAAGTGGAGTAAATACAGTAAGGTGAAAGTAAAGTCAGAAATGTGTTATTTGTTTATAGCTATCATGTTACTGAGCAGGGTTGGTTAGTAAGTGACTACATATAATTGGGATTACGTAATCAGATTCTGAAAAATAAGTAACTAACTGTGTCATCAGCTACCAAGCTACTGAGAAATGTAGTTAAGCTTTTCTACGTTCTACTAGCAAGCTACTGCCCAATACTAATCATTAGGAAAACCCGGCCCCGGTAGGTCACCCGCAGGGGTGCTCTTTACACTTCCTGAAAAATTCAGCCCAATCGCACGTAAAATGGCATAGCTGTGGCCGAACACAATTCTGCTCACAGAAGGACAGACAGACACTTCACATTCTTATTATAGGATTATTCATAGTAGTAGTAGTAGTAGTAGAGTAGTAGTAGTAGTAGTAGCAGTAGTAGTAGTAGTAGTAGTAGTAGTATTAGTATGCTGTGTATGTTTTCATTAGGATGCTTAGACTAAGCTCTGCTTATAAGTTATAATTACTATTTTTTATTCAGTCATATCATCCTCCACCACCCAATAATATCATCAATATAATCATCGAATTAATTTAATCTGTGATCACAGACTTTCCGGCTGTGAACTCTCAGAGACTCACTTTGAAATCCTGGCCTCCACTCTGAAGTCCAACCCCTCCCATCTGAGAGAGCTGGACCTGAGTAACAGCAAGTTGCAGGAGTCAGCAGTGACGCTGCTCTCTGCTGGACTGGAGAGTCCACACTGTAAACTGGAGACTCTCAGGTAAGACCATGCAGTTTACTTTTTTATCAATTGATTTGACAGATTTCTCCAACTAAGGTGGGGCGGCTGTGGCTCAGGAGGTAGAGCGCGTCGTCCACCAACCAGGTCGGTGGTTCGATCCCCGGCTACTCCAGTCTGCATGTCGAAGTGTCCTTGGGCAAGACACTGAACCCCAAATTGCTCCTGATGGCTGTGCCAGCACCCTGCGTGGCAGCTTGCCACCTTCGGTGTGTGAATGGGTGAATCTAGGCACATTGTAAAGCGCTTTGGGTATAAGCGCTATATAAATGCAGTCCATTTACCATTTAAGGTCTGTGCTCTCAAAATAGTCTCTCTCAGGCCACTATACTCCTGACTCTGTGAAGGTTGACCGTGGAAGTTTTACATTGGGATTTCAGGCTTTTAGTCTGATCAAACATCATATACACAGCAATTGATCTTAAAGAGCATGGAGCAGGGTAATTCCTTTGCTACATGTATACTTAACCTTGTCCCTATGTCCATTTGAAAAGTTAAAGTTAATGCAGGATTTAAAAAAAAAAATGAAAAAAAAATGGAGAAAAACACCTTCCTTTTTGAGAGGAAAATAACAGGCTTTTATTTTGTTAAGGCAGAGCCTGCTACGTCACAGTGGGGAGTGGCTCCCGCGTGCGTGTCTCCCTCTCCCCTCCCACTGTCGTCAATTCCATGGTCAAATCAGTCGCATTTCAGGACAGCTAGTCAGGTCAGGTACGTACGCTAGTCAAAGTCACTAGTTAGTTTTTAGTATATAGTTAGTCAGTCATTTAGTCAGTAGCTGCCTGTACTAAGTCGTTGTCAGTGAGTTTTGGGTCGGGTGTCGCCAGGTTACTGCAGGCAGATAACAAGCTCAGCTCCACTCAGCTGCTGCTACTGTGCCTGTCTGCGCTGTGACACGCTCTTTCTATCTCTCTCTCTCTCTCACTCGGTGTGTGTGTACCTGTCTGCGCTGTGACACGCTCTCTTTATATCTCTCTCTTTCTCGTCTCTCTCACTCGCTCCCTCCGAGGGGAAAGAGCGAGTGGAGGGGCCCTCCGCCCTCCGTCAGTCCCCTCTCTCTCACTCGATGTGTGTGTGTGTGTGTGTGTATCGAATTACAGTCCGCACCTCAGCCCGCCTCCGCTCGCAGCTTGCTTTCGGGCTCCTCCACAACTCTCTCTCCACGGTCCGTTGTTTCGTGGTCTAGCTCTGGGCTGTTCCTGCTCTCTTTGATGCTCAAAATTAGGCTGAGGCCCATCATATGCATGTGCATAAACATTTTCTACCTCCTCTTCCTCCTGAAAACCGGCGTTAGCATCCATAGTGTGTGACTGACAGCCCTGACCTAAGTGACGACAGACAGAGGGACAGATGGGCATGCCTGGCGACTCCCCTTTCTTGCGTGACAGCTTTGGGGTCCAATATTTCAAAATAAAAGCACAATAAGTAAAACGACCCCAGAAGTCACTGTAGTGTATATGTAAGTGTCTTAATGTGAAAATCCAGTTCCTCCATAATTCACCTACACATTGACTGATTGGGGTCTCTAACCTGCACCATGCTCTTTAAACCTCATGCTTTGATATCTTATTTAGATTCATACACCTCTCTCTAGTCCTGTCGCAGCCATAATTCACTGCCACATCTCCAGCTGGTTCAGAATAGCATCTAGGATTTTAACCGTTGGTGAGATAACATAATCATATCCCCAATTTATCATCTCTCCACTGGTCACCAGTTAGATGTATTAGAATTAAAATTAAAATTTCACTTGGCACATTTAAAGCATTTTTGCTGCTGAATTGCACTACTGTTAGTTCCGGATGTGTTGAGATGTTTGAGTCTGGCTGATGTTCCCTCAGTCTGGACTCAAGACAAAAGATGATATTGCCAGTACCATCCTGAGTGCTTAGTTTTTATCACTCAGGAACTTTGACAATGAGCAGGCAAGGTTGCCATTCGGGCAAGTTTGACCGGAAGGGGAAACAAAATCATTATGGGGTTCATAGCTGAGTGTAACATCGGCCAGTATCCGCCATCAAAGGCATTTATTCGGGTCAGGAGCCGTAAAGATGACTTAATTTACACAAATGCCATTTCCTCCGCTTTCTGCTCACTGACTGGTGTTTTTGGTGAAAATGACCTACATTCAGGTGCATGGCCGTAGCTAGCTATGAGGACGGGGAGGTCCAGACCTCCCCTAATATTTCAGAGAAAAAAATAAAACAATCTGCATGGAAAAGCATGAAAAACATGGGATCTCTTTTATTTTGAAACGAAAGGCAGGTCAGGCAGGAAGTCATCTGACGCCGCGTCCGCGGTAACTTGATTCTGAGAGAGCAGCAGCATGGTGGTGAGTGATGACTCTCTGTCTGCCTGGCGAGATAATTGAAGGTGAGCGAGCTGCGAGACAGTGAGCGAGTGAACGACAGACAGTGAGTGACACTGACAGATTTTTTAGCAACAACCAAGAAAGTAAGTGTCTAGTCTGTCTCTTGAGTAATGTTACCTGTGTGACACGTTGGGATGCTACTGGCTAATCATGCATGATGCCAATTGCCAAGCTCCCGAAGTCAGGTATGCAGGTGGCTATATGCATGGTTTCAGTTTCATGACCCAATAAGTAACAAAAAGAGGTGGTGTAAAGTTAAAAACAACATAATATATTTTATTTTATTTTTCAAACGTTCCTATCAGGAATAAATAAATGTCCCTCTGTATGTTTTTTTTTATTATCGATGATGACTTTGTGTGTTGTGTACGGCTTGGGTTGTGTACCTGTGTTTGTAGGTGTCATTTTGATATGAATTTGGCTAAAACAGTTTGTGTTTGTTAGTTACAATTATGTTGACAGGAGAGCTGAGCAGGTGGTGACATGAAAGAGAATATACTGAATAATGACATCACAACAGTATAATCCTAATGTTGATTTAAAATTATATATTACTCTAAATATGGCTAAAAAAGGGGGAAAAAAACCCTCAACTTTTTTTTCGGCGGCGCCCTGACGGGCGCCACCGAATCCGCCTCCCCTTGCTGGACCTCCCCTATTTCGGAACTCTGGCTACGGCCCTGTTCAGGTGTCGATAACTAAAGAACGGATGAAGGTAGAATCAAACTTTTTATTTTTCATATGAAAGTCGAGGCTCTCTTCTTTCTTTTTCTTTACGTAGTCATAGAAGAAAATATTCTGTGGGTCTTGGAAGATTTATGAAAATTATTTTAAAAAAGAACCTGGCGGTGGCTAGTGACTTTTTCTGAAAAACTGTGGCGGAGAAGGAGTTAAGTAAAGGACTTGTCACATTCTGTCACAAATTGAGTCAAAAGCTGAAATGAAAATACAAACCAGATCTTAACTTTTACAGTTTTTGCATTATCATAACTAATTTCAGAGCAGTGTACTAATGAGGAAATCCAGCACATAACACTTTTTAAACAAGGAGTTTAGACTCAGAGCTAGGATCTATTTCTAAAGTTTACAACAGGAATCCTCAAGAAGAAAACAATAACAATATGGCTGAGATATGGCTGAAAATGATTAAAATATTCATATTGACATTGTGTTTTATCACCATTATGCAAAAACACTATTTCTGTCTAGTTTAAAGGGTTAGTTTTGTTCCTGAATAAAGGTTGAACTGATCACAGTCAACTTTCATTTAACTTTCTTTTATTAGCAGAATAAAAGAAGCAGGAGTGAGACTGTTTTTCAGTCTTACTTTTCAGCACTATAACCTTATATAAGTAAGGGTTCATGCACGCCAAGGTGTCCATTATCACTTTTTAAGGGACGACGCGAGAAGCGTGAACCGGTCCGAGGCGCCAGCAAATGTCTGTGTTCAGACATTTGTTGTTTCTGTTTGTAGCCATCATGTTAGTGAACAGGGTTAGTTAGTAACTGACTACATGGGATTACATAATCAGATTATGAAAAATAAGTAACTATAATCAGCCCAGATTACATTTGGAAAATGTGTAATCAGAGTATAGTTTCAAAAGGAGTGACACTACCACCAAGGTACTGAGAAAGGTAGTTAAGCTAAATAGCTTCACTACTTGTAGCAAGCCATTGCCCAACACTGATCATTAGGAAAATCTGGCCCAGTTAGGTCACTCGCAAGGGTGCTCTTTACACTTCCTGAAAGATTCAGCCCGATCACACGTAAAATGGCATAGCTGTGGTCGAACACAATTATGTTCACAGGACAGACAGACAATTCACATTCTTATTATATAATTATTCATAGTAGTAGTAGCAGTAGTATTAGTGTGCTGTGTATGTTTTGATTGGGATGCTTATAAGCTCTGATTATAATTACTGATCTTTAATAACCTCCTGGACCTCCTGGACCCTCTGCAGTCCGGTGTCAAGGCCTCTCACTCCACTGAGACAGCTCTTCTTGCTGTCACAGAGGCCCTTCACACTGCTAAGGCCTCATCCAGCTCATGACCAGCTCAGTGGCCTTGTGGTCTGAGTGTCCGCCCTGAGCCTGGGAGGTCGTGAGTTCGATCCCCGGCCGAGTCATACCAAAGACTATAAAAATGGGACCCATTTGCCTCCCTGCTTGGCACTCAGCATCAAAAGGGTTGGAATTGGGGGGTTAAATCACCATGGGATTCCCGAGCGCGGCGCACGCTGCCGCTCACCGCTCCCCCAGGGGATGGGTCAAATGCGGAGAACAAATTTCACACATTGTGTGACAATCAGTGGGACTTTACTTTACCTTTACTTTACCTATCCCTCTCCTCTGTTCTTGTCCTCCTTGACCTGTCTGCTGCCTTCGATACAGTCAACCACCAAATCCTTCTTTCCACTCTGTCTGACCTCGGCATTTCAGGTTCTCCACTCTCCTGGTTTGCTTCCTACCTCTCGAACCGCTCATACCAGGTCTCATGGAGAGGGTCCCTCTCCAGATCCTGTCCTCCTACCACTGGTGTCCCGCAGGGCTCAGTCCTGGGCCCCTTACTTTTCCTTCTCTATATCAGATCTCTTGCCTATGTGATCTCTTCTCATGGCTTTTCTTATCACTGCTATGCTGATGACACCCAGCTTTTCCTTTCCTTCCCCCCCTCCGACACTCAAATCGAGGCCCGCATCTCTGCATGCCTCAAAGACATTGGCGACTGGATGTCTGCCCACCACCTCAAGCTCAACCTTGGTAAGACAGAGCTACTCTTCCTCCCAGGAAAAGACTGCCCTCTCGCAGATCTCTCCATCTCCATTGACAACACCACTGTACTTTCCTCCCAAACAGCTAAGAACCTTGGGGTCATCCTTGACAACCAGCTGTCTTGCTCTGCCAACATAGCTGCTACAGCACGCTCCTGTAGGTTCTCTCTCTACAACATCCGCAAAATCCGTCCCTTTCTCACAAGAGAAGCGACTCAACTCCTGGTCCAGTCTCTTGTCTCCTCCCGCCTGGACTACTGCAACGTGCTCCTGGCCGGCCTACCTGCCACTGACATCCGACCGCTTCAGCTCATTCAGAACGCTGCAGCCCGTCTGGTATTCAACCAACCCAAATTCTCTCACGTCACTCCCCTCTTCCAGGAGCTCCACTGGCTTCCCATCTCGGCCCGCATCAAATTGAAGACACTGGTACTGGCCTACAGGGCAGTACACCAGTCAGCTCCCCTGTACCTGCAATCCATGGTCAGGTTCCAAACCTCTCAGCGCTCCCTTCGCTCCTCCACCAGTGCAGGTAGCCTCGCCCCTCCTTCGCTACGGGCGCTCAAAAGTCGCTCATCCCGATCTCGACTCTTCTCGTCCCTGGCACCTCAATGGTGGAACGAGCTTCCACCTTCGGTCAGGACAGCTGAATCACTGCCGATCTTTCGGAAAAGACTAAAGACACACCTTTTCAGGCTCCATCTGGGCCCTTCTTGATCTAACTTCGTTCTCTCTCTTTCCTTATTAAAAAAAAAAAAAAAAAAAAAACTAACCTAAACTTGTACCACTAACCTAAACTTGTACCACTGTTCCTTCAGAAGTTGTAGTTGTCATAGACTGTGCTCCATAGTTGATTGCTCTATTGCTGACAAAAAATGTGTTATTGTAAGTCGCTTTGGATAAAAGCGTCTGCCAAATGACGTAATGTAATGTAATGTAATCAATCATATTATCCTTCACCACCCAATAATATCAATAACCATTTAATTCATTAAATCTGTGATCACAGACTTTCTGGCTGTGAACTCTCAGAGACTCATTGTGAAATCCTGGCCTCCACTCATCTGAGAGAGCTGGACCTGAGTAACCGCAAGCTGCAGAAGTCAGCAGTGAAGCTGCTCTTTGCTCGACTGGAGAGTCAACACTGTAAACTGGAGACTCTCAGGTAAGACCATGCAGTTTACTTTTTTCTCAATTAATTTGACAGATTTCTCCAACTAAGGTGGGGCGGCTGTGGCTGAGGAGGTAGAGCGCGTCGTCCACCAAACAGAAGGTCGCTGGTTCGATCCATGGCTCCTCCAGTCTGCATGTCGAAGTGTCCTTGGGCAAGACACTGAACCTCAAATTTACCATTTAAGGTCTAGTCAAGTCAAGTCAAGTTTATTTGTATAGCCCTAATTCACAAGCATGTCTGAGAGGGCTTCACAGAAAATAAGTCTAGCTAATTCTAGCTCACACAACAGTAACAAATTACAGTAGTAATGATAACACATTGAACAATTGATAGAGAAATAGAGAAAATAGAGCAGAGGAGAGAGCAGAAGAAGGGACGGAGAGCAGGGGGAATGTGAGAGAGGAGAGAGCATGAAAGTGATGAGGTGGGGAGGGAATGGGAAATGTTGGGTAGTATAGGAGGTGGGGAAGGAGCAGGGGAAGGGGGAGAGAGGAGAGCAGGAGAGGGGAAGGGGGAGGGATGAGGCAGGCAGGGAGAGCAGGGGGAGTATGAGAGAGTATAAGGAGAGAACAGGGTAAGGAGGGCTAGCTGACACAACAGTAGCAAATTACAGTAGTAATAATAACACATCGAACAATCATATGATAGAGAAATAGAGAAAATTTGGAAATATAGGATAGAATGGGTAGAATGGGTGCCATGCTTTAGAGTAGTGGTGGAATAGTGGGAGAGGATAGAATGGGTGCCATGCTTTGGAGTATAATGGGTGCCATGTTTTAGAATAGTGGGGGAATAGTGGGGGAGGAGAGATCAGGAAGGGGAGGAGGTGGGGAGGGTGCAGGGGAGGGAGAGCAGGGGGAATGTGCGAGAGGAAAGAGCAGGAAGTGGCAGGGAATGGGGAATGTTGGGGAGGAGAGGAGGAGGGGAAGGAGCAGGGGAAGGGAGAAAGAGGAGAGAGCAGGAGAAGGGGGGGGAGAGCGGGGGGATGTGGGGGAGGAGAGAGCATGGAAAGAGAGGAGGTGGGCAGGGAATGGGAAATATGGGGGAGGAGAAAACAGAGAGGGAGATATCGGGAAGGAGCAGGGGAAGGGGGAAAGAGAAAGATAATTGGTGCCATGCTTTAGAATAGAATGGATGCCATGCTTTAGAACAGTGGGGAGGAGAGTTCAGGAAGGGGAGGAGGTGGGGAGGGAGAGCAGGGGGAGTTAGAGAGAGAGTATGTGGAGAGAACAGGGAAAGGAGGGGATGCCATGCTTTAGAGTAGAATGAGTGGCATGTGTGAGAGGGGAGAGAGCAGGAAAAGGGGGGAGAAAATCAGACAATCTGACTACTCTAGACATTAACCAGAACTAACTAGGGCACATGGAATCTAGCTAATCTACAGCCTAGTCTGGCCTGTCCTATTCTGCTCTAGTCTGATTTTAGCCTGAACACTATAGCCTGAAACATCTACAGCCTATAGTTAGGCTGTAGCTAATCTATCACCTAAGCACAGACCTTAGGTCTCTCAAAATAGTCTCTCTCAGGCCACTACTCCTGACTCTGTGAAGGTTGACCGTGAAAGTTTTACATTGGGATTTCAGGCTTTTAGTCTCATCAAACTTCATATACACAACTAGTGTACTGGATCTTAGCACTGCATTTGACTATGTTGACCACTCAATTTTATTGGACAGACTGGAAAACTGGGTTGGGCTATCGGGTACGGTCCTCCAGTGGTTCAAGTCCTATCTTCAAGACAGGAAGTACTTTGTCTCCATTGGCAATTACACATCTGACCTAACTAGGATGACTTGTGGGGTGCCTCAAGGATCCATTATGGGGCCCGTTCTCTTCAACCTTTATATGCTCCCTCTAGGCCTAATTATGCAAAAAAAACAAAGTAGCCTATCATAACTATGCAGACGACACTCAGTTGTATATAACTCTTTCCTCGGCTGACTATGCCCCCATAGAATCATTGTGCCAGTGCATTGATCAAATAAATAACTGGATGTGCCAGAATTTCCTACAGCTAAACAAAGACAAAACAGAGGTGATCGTCTTTGGCCCCAAAGAACAAAGGCTTAAAATCACTGTACGCCTTGAGTCTCTATCCCTGAAGCCTAAGGATCAAGTCAAAAATCTTGGCGTTATTATTGATTCCGATCTCAACTTTAACTCCCACATTAAGTCAATTAGAAAGTCTGCTTTTTATCATCTTAAAAATATAGCAAGAAGTAGGGGATACATGTCCAGACAGGATCTAGAAAAACTAATGCACGCCTTCATTTATAGTAGGTTAGACTATTGCAATAGCCTTTTTTCTGGTCTCTCCAAAAAAGAACTTAGGCAACTTCAACTCATTCAGAATGCTGCTGCTAGAGTTCTAACGAAGACTAAGAAAGCTGATCATGTCACTCCAGTTCTTAAGTCCTTACACTGGGTGCCAGTGTGTCATAGAATAGATTTTAAAATACTGTTATTAGTCTATAAATCACTTAATGGCCTAGGCCCAAAATACATAGCTGAATTGCTCCCACGCTACGAACTGTCTAGAACTCTTAGGTCAACAGGGTCCAGCTTATTAATTGTCCCTAGGATCAAATCAAATCATGGGAAGGCTGCATTTACCCACTATGCTTCTGCTAGCTGGAACAAATTGCCTGAAGACCTCAGATCTGCCCCAACCTTACTTACTTTTAAAAATAGACTAAATACTTTTATGTTTACCGTCGCTTTTAACTGCTGACAGCTACTATGCAAACCCAATGAGTCCTCTATAAGTTCTTAGCTCTTTCTGCAACTGCTGCTCCTGTTGCTTAATGCACTTTTTATACTCTTTTTTAAAGTTTTGTTGTGATGCTTTTAAATGTCCATTTTATTATCTTCTTTTCTTTTATTTTCCTGTCAACCATTTTATGTGATGAATTGCCTCTGTGTATGAAATGTGCTATACAAATAGACTTGACTTGACAGCAATTGATCTTAAACCTCATGCTTTGATATCTTATTTAGATTCATACACATATATACATATGAAGACATGCATATATCTTCGCAAAAGAGGTAATTTAGCGTTTGCGCTCGTTTAACGCCGTTTGCAATGCAAATTGGGGGCGTGCACAAGCGCATGCCTGTTATAATTGTACTGGGCATAGGCGTGCCACATGCCAACGCAGGCATTTCAGCACAAACATGTGGGGATAGATGTCATTATCCTATCGTCAGCAATGTGCAATTACTTTGCGCTAAGAGCTTTTAAAAGCACCTCTTACGCGCTAAATACCAAGCTGCGCTTGAGCGCACCACAATTCCCAGCGCAGTACAGAGTAAAATTCCTTTTGGATATGTCACTACGCACAGCCTTGCCACGCAAGGACATCAAATTCTGCTGCTAAAATTTGTCATTAGCAGATAATTCAGTGAGGCATCAACTATAACTCACTGAGAAACTTTTATCACACCGCAAAGAGGGAAATTAATTGAGAAAACTTGTTGGACAATGGACATAGGCTATTCACCTTCACCTATGCCATAACCCAGAGGTTTGTTGGCACCACAGACGATCTGTCAACAAGCTGTCTCCATCTCTCTCTGTCCTCAGCACAAGTGAGTCCACTCTATTACGCATGGAGACATCTGCCTCCATTGGTCAATGTCAGCTGAGACCTTCCATCTTATTTCTTAAATGCTTTATAAGGCATAGTCTTGAGTTTAGATGAGTTCACACAAAATACTTAACTTGTCTAGCAACCACCTTAAGCAATCATGAGTTTGAGTATCAATAAGTGTTTATAAACCATCTATTAACACACTCACTAACTAAATCATATGTAGAACTGTACACATAAATGCACATACATATAAATACTTGTTTAATCATTTACTTACACTTTCTAAATGACCTTATGAACCATTAACAACTCCTAAATAAAGGGTTTGTAATTGATATACCGTATTTCCTCTATTAGTGGCCTCTACTCAATTACTGGCCTCTACTCTAATATAGGACGGGGGCACGGCCCGCACGGACAAATACAGGGCCCTCCCTCAATACAGGCCGGGTCAAAAAAAAAAACGAAGGAGCAAAAACTACAGTGAATACGGTACTGTAAAACACAACGCATCTACCGTGTGACGTAACCGGACGTAACGCAGAGACCAAACGAACCAGACGAAAGTTTGACGTTAAGTTTAAAGAGAGCGCTGTGCAATATACAGCGGAACATTTGGTACAGTGTGATGTGGAATCAGCCCTTCAAGCAGAGCCTGCACGATGCCTACGACGAGTGGATAGCTGGGGACGCACTCCGACGCAGATTAGCAGTACACAGCTGGAGGTGGAAACCTAAAAGCGCCTGCTCGACGCCTGCTTGTGGACTGGGTGATCGCCGCCTGGGACAAGCTGGACAAGGATCTGATCACAAAGTCCTTCCAAGTTTGTGGACAGTCTGTGAAAACTGACGGGAGTCAAGACAATCTCATCCACTGATCCCCCCGCTGCCCCCCGCCTCCTCCTATACACACAGAGCCTGCTGATCTCTCCGTGTGCCTGTCTGTGCCCCGCCTGCCTCCTCCTATACACACAGGAGGAGGACGGGAGGCTCTCGCCCAGCTGCGTTAAAGCGGGACCAAGAGAACAGACAGGCAGCCGATGAGGAAGATGAAGAGGAACTGGTCAACAATGAACTTGTTCTGGATGATGTTGATGATGATGATGCGGAGGATACCGACATACTAGATGAGGAGGAGGAGGATACTGAGTGAGTGAGTGACCACCAATATTTATTTGCGTTGTTTGGTTTTATGCAATATTTTGCAATAAAAGTCATGAAAATAAAGGAGTATGTCCATGAGAGTTTAATATTAAGAAATAAAGGCCTCACTCGATTACTGGCCTCTGCTCTAATATAGGACGGGGGCTCTCTGCGGCTCAGTAAATACAGGCCCCGGTTACTATTAGCGGAAATACGGTAATACTTATTTATAAATGGTGAATCTATCATTTACCAAGTATGATAATACAATCATTAAACACATTACAGATGAGGTTATTAATCAGGAATAAAACATTTATAACTGTGTTTATGAGTTACTTACTCATGCTTAGTAATGCATGAATAATGCTTTGTAAATGATGAAGTCATGATGAATTAAGTATTTACTAATGATGTATTAATGCTTATAGTGTATAGTTATTATAAAGAATAGAATAATATCAGCTTTAGATTTAGAGTCCCACAGGCTCGGCTGAACAGAATAAGAAACTATTTTGTTTGCCAGTCTCTCAAGCTGCTAAATCAGTCTAGGTAGGGACTTTGTTTTTATTTTTATTTTTCTTGTAATGTATGTATTCCCATCTGATGTCATACATGTTGAAGCACTTTTTGTTCTACTGTCTGTTCAAATGTGTTTTTTTGTATTGATGAGGAACAGTGTCTTGGGACGCAACACAAATTTCAGACTTGTCCGACAATAAAGTGAAATCAAATCAAAATCGAATCAAAATTTAATAAAGAAAGCCCTTTAATTATTTTTTTTGCCATTGAGGTGTCAAACAGCTCACGTGACTGTTGTCTAATCAAAGTTCCATAAAGGATGAAAGTTGGATAATCACTCACAGACACATCAGCTCAGACATTTCTTTAATAGACCAATAATCTCATTTGTAGCCTATAGCAGCTTTCTGATGAATGCTGCTTCACAACATGAACACGTAGCAGACAGCAGATACTGGAAAAACAATAACTTGTTCTACATTCATGAGGTGGATGAGGCTCATTAGAGGTTGACATAATGTAGATGCATTAAACATTAATCTGAACTTTGTTAAATGTTTTTATGTGGATACAATGTGAGTTAAGACCATTGTCATCCTGTGTGGGAGGAGCCTCAATGCTCAATGCTTCACAGTTCTTGGAGTAGGCTATGTGGTAACCTTTCATTGGCTGTGTGTTGATGATGTAATAACCATGCCCCACCAATGAGAGACTTGCTTTATTCTGTGGTGGGAGTACTGACCGTGCTTTTACCATTTTAGCCCCTACCCTTTGGAAGCAACTCCCCCTTTCTGTTAGGTCTGCTGTTTCTTTGAGCTGTTTTAAATGTTCCCTAAAAACCCACCTCTACAGGCTTGCCTTCTTATAGATTTTTATCTCCTGTTTTATCCATTTCTTTCTGGCTTGTTTCTTTATTCATTGTCACTTTTATCTCTGTATTGTATTATGTTGTTTTTATCATGTTACTTGGTTCATATGTAGGGGTGTCACAATATATCGTCCCACGAAATTTCGCGATAGTAAAACGTCACGATATGTATCGTTGAGATGAAATCTCATATCGCAAAAAAAAAAAAAAAAAATCAAAAAATAGACTAAGAAACGTCTTTGTTTGTTGAAGTTCAATGTGTGGAAAGTAGTTCAGTTGAACAAGTCTCTGAAGAGACACACGAGAAGTTATACAGGAGAGAAACCATTCAATTGAGTTTCTGGCAAAACTGTTTACTTGACAGGAAAAACTGAAGATGCATAAAAAATAGACTAAGAAAAGTCTTGTTGTTTGAGTTTGAAGAAAAACTGAAGATGCATAATGAGAATTTATACTGCTGAGAAACCTTTTAGTTCAAAGTAAATCTAAGTGACGGTGTAACTCATTCTATTTCAAGATAAGCCTTATCTCCAATCTCATGTTTTTTCTAGTTGTTATTGTAATAACAATTTCCCACAACAGCATGTTTTGTATTTGTGCATTTCAAATAAAATACTACTTTTCCAGTCATATATTGTCATTATTCAAGTTTAAAAAAATATTGTTAAAATCGTATCGTATCGTATCGTTATCGTGAACCCAGTATCGTGATACGTATCGTATCGTGAACTGAGTGTATCGTGACACCCCTATTCATATGTGAAGCACTTTGTAACCTTGTGTTTTAAAAGGTACTATATAAATAAAGCCTTACCTACTTACTTACTTAAAGGATGGGTTTACCGATGGGAAATATGAATATATATTAATTCTTAAAAAATCTTAAATTTCGAATCCGTTGAAATTTTTGAAATTGCTTGTTCACAGCCAGAGAAAAAAATAAATGAAAAAAAAAAAAAAAAAAAAAAAAAAAAATATTGGGCCAGGTGACGCGTTTCGCGTCGAAACGCGTCACCTGGCCCATTTTTTTTTTTTTTTTTTTTTTCATTTTTTTTTCTCTGGCTGTGAACAAGCAATTTCAAAAATTTCAACGGATTCGAAATTTAAGATTTTTTAAGAATTAATATATATTCATATTCCCCATCGGTAAACCCATCCTTTAAACCAGTCACTTGCTGTACACCCTGTTTGACTCTGAAGAAGACATTCTCTCTGTGTTCAGAAATGTGTTGTTTCTGTGTATAGCTATCATGTTAGTGAACAGGGTTAGTTAGTAACTGACTACATGGGATTACATAATCAGATTATGAAAAACAAGTAACTATAATCAGCCCAAATTACATTTGGAAAATGTGTAATCAGAGTATAGTTTCAAAAGGCGTGACACTACCACCAAGCTACTGAGAAAGGTAGTTAAGCTAAATAGCTTCACTACTTGTAGCAAGCTACTGCCCAACACTGATCATTAGGAGAATCTGGCCCTGTTAGGTCACTCGCTCTTTACACTTCCTGAAAGATTCAGCCTCTTTAATGAATCATATTATCCTCCACCACCCAATAATATCAATAACCATTTAATTCATTAAATCTGTGATCACAGACTCTCTGGCTGTGAACTCTCAGAGACTCACTTTGAAATCCTGGCCTCCACTCTGAAGTCCAACCCCTCCCATCTGAGAGAGCTGGACCTGAGTAACAGCAAGCTGCAGGAGTCAGCAGTGAAGCTGCTCTCTGCTGGACTGGAGAGTCCACACTGTAAACTGGAGACTCTCAGGTAAGACCATGCAGTTTACTTTATTCTCAATTGATTTGACAGATTTCTCCAACTAAGGTGGGGCGGCTGTGGCTCGGGAGGTAGAGCGCGTCGTCCACTGACCAGAAGGTTGCGATCCCCGGCTCCTCCAGTCCACATGTCGAAGTGTCCTTGGGCAAGACACTGAACCCCAAATTGCTCCCGATGGCTGTGCCAGCACCCTGCGGGGCAGCTTGCCACCTTCGGTGTGTGAATGGGTGAATCTAGGCACATTGTAAAGCGCTTTGGATAAAAGCGCTATCTAAATGCAGTCCATTTACCATTTAAGGTCTGTGCTCTCAAAATATTCTCTCTCAGGCTGACTCTGTGAAGGTTGACCGTGAAAGTTTTACATTGGGATTTCAGGCTTTTAGTCTGATCAAACGTCATATACACAGCAATTGATCTCAAACCTCATGCTTTGATATCTTATTTAGATTAATGCCCCTCTCTCTAGTCCTGTCGCAGCCATAATTCACTGCCACATCTCGAGCTGGTTCAGAATAGCAACTAGGATTTTAACCATTGGTGAGATAACATATCCACAATTTATCATCTCTCCACTAGTCACCATTTAGATATATTAGAATTCATATTGAAATTTCACTTGGCACATTTAAAGTTTTTTGGTGCTGAATCACATACTGTTAGTTCCGGATGGGTTGAGATGTTTGAGTCTGTCTGATGTTCCCTCAGTCTGGACTCGAGACTAAATATGATATTGCCAGACCCCATCCTGAGTGCTTAGTTTTTATCACTCAGGAACTTTGAAAATGAGCAGGCAAGGTTGCCATTCTGACAAACGCGCCCCCCCCCCCCCCCCCCCCCCCGCTTCCCCCCACCATCTCACTTCCTGCTCTCTTTGGCTAGCTAGGTGTATGCTGCAGGGAGTTACACTATCAGAGCCTAGCTGCCATATTGAACTCTGTATCTATTTGTATTCATTCTCAATAATCTGTTTACATGAATTGGTTGACTGTGATTATAGTATGTATATATATAAAAAAAAACATTCCCTTATATGTTCATGTCTATTGAGGCTGAATGGCTGTCAGCTGTCAGAGAGAAGCTGTGAAGATCTGGCCTCAGTTTTCAGCTCCCAGCCCTCTAGTCTGAGAGAGCTGGACCTGAGTGACAATGATGTGCAGGATTCCGGAGTGGAGCTGATCTCTGCTGGACTGAGGAGTCCACTCTGTAGACTGGAGACTCTCAGGTCAGGATCACTGTTACTGTTCAACAGACCATTTACATTCTGCTTTACATGCAGATTATTGCCAGTGACAATAGCTGACCTCTGTAGGATTTTCCTGCTCATGTGATTTTTGGAAGCTACCAACAGATACCAGATACCAACATTTATCGGTTTCTATCCTCTGAAAGAATATTTCATGACCTTCTTTCCTTACTTCCTCTATTAACTCATTCTCCATCATTGGTGTCATGGAACGTCATTTGAGAGACAACGCTTCCCCGCCATTGACGTCGTCGGACGGCAATAAGTGTTTTCAGCGTCATGCGATAGATGTCTCTCTTACTCACCTTGTGAAATAGTACAGCAGGTCTAAAGGTGTACAGGATCGACCACAATTGTCTAACAAAACCAGGAAGCAGAAAAAAGCAACAATCTCCCATCAGAAACGGTCCATAGCACAGCTCCATGGCATGGCTCAAATGCTGGTCCAGCAGCTTCTATTGATACGTGATTGGACTCCATTACAGCGGGGGGGGGGGGCAGCCTGTCACTCAAACGTGAAGGATTTTGTTTTCACCACGCAACCTGCACACAACAAGTCACTTGTCCACAGGAAATAGTAATCCAGTTCCTAAACTCTTGACGCCGTGTACATTTCAGCCAGTAAATTGATCCGGACATAGGCTACATAGACCAGTGGTTCCCAACCTTTTTTGTGCCGTGTACCCCTTGAGCTGTTTTGCCCTGCCAAGTGTACCCCCTGACAGCGTGTTGATGATTCTCCCAAATTTGTTCTATTAATCTCATTCAACTTTTACTATCCAACACAACTGACTATTAAATTAAAACAATATTAAATTAAAATCATTTTGAATGACTCCCCTTTAATACAAATAGCTATACACTTATTGAGAATTATTAAAATATTATATATAGCCTATATAGAGATAGATATATTCAGACTCACACAGTAACAGTTTCAACTATTTTTATTCAGTCACTTGGCACCTTTAAAAAGACACCTGAGCTAGTTTGTCTTTCATAAGCTTTGACAGTTCTGGGGGCAGCTGTTACCAGGCAAAATATCACACAAGATAAGTAGATCCAAAAAGCTAAAGTTCAAATCAGTGCACATCACAGTCCTTTGATTTTCCCCGTCATTGCAGCTGCGCCATCGGTACAGATATGACTACAAGATTTCCACTCCAGATTGTTGTCTTTAAAAAAGCTGTCTATAATCTGAAATATTTCCTCGCCAGTTGTCTTTCCTACAAGCTTCTTGCAAAACAAAATATGTTCATTTATGTCCGACATGTCTTTATAACGAGCAAATGCCAGCAGCTGGGCTTCCCCACTGACATCGGTCATTTCATCTAACTGCAAAGCGAATTGACCTGTTTGCTTTATTTTATTCACAACTTGTCCAACAATATTGATTAGACATATCATCGATCCGACGAGAGACTGTGTTGTTTGACAATGGAACTGTTTTGAGAGTGTCTGCTGCCGATCATAGTTTCAGCTAACATCAGGGCTGCAGGAAGCATCAGATCCTCAACGATTGAATGAGGCTTTTTTGATTTAGCCACAAGCAGTGACACAGAGTACGACACCTCCAGTGCTTTGCTTGAAACACTTGTAGCTTTCTTCATTGTAGCCCGACTCGACTTGAACTCTGAGAGTTTTCGAGTGAAAAAGTAATTCGTCTTACCAAGACATGCTGCGTGTTTGGTGCTCTTGTGGCATTGCAGATGAGCTGGCTTCATTTAATTATTTGCCAGGACTTCGCCACAGAAAAAACACTGTGGCTGCGGTGGATCCGCTGAGGTACAGGTAAATCCATACAAAATGTATTTTGCATTGAACAGCCGCGGTTTAGACCTGGCCTCCCTTTTCCTTTTTTCACTTGGCTCGCCTGAACCGAAATCCGGATCAGCCGGGCGTTTGAGCCAGGCATAGTGGGAGCTATTGTTTGACCTGCAGCCAGCGTGAACGACTTCTTTTGTTTTTCACAGAGTAGAGGTGTCACAGTTAACACCTTCCAGGAAGCCGCCGGGGCTCCCCGGAACAATAGTTGCGGCGCGGAGTTTCTCTCTCTCCTCTCATCTGAAAATAAATTGTATTAATCCTCAATCTTTCCGCGTACCCCCTGCAATGTGCTCGCGTACCCCTAGGGGTCCCCGTACCCCCGGTTGGGAAACACTGATATAGACAACCAGTCATCCCCCCGCACAAGACGAACGCGCGACCCGGGTTTCCATCTCTCATAGCGGGGTGAATCTCTTTCTCGCACCGGTGTTACGGTAAAAGCTGTGCCCACGGGCAAGTTTGACCGGAAGGGGAAACAAAATTATTATGGGGTTCATAGTTGAGTGTAACACCGCAGTATCCAGTATCCGCCATTAAAGGCATTTATTCGGGTCAGGAGCCGTGAAGATGACTTCATTTACAAAAATGCCATTTCCTCCACTTTCTCGTCAGAGACTGGTGTTTTTGGTGAAAACGACCTACATTCAGGTGTCGATAACTTAAGAACGGATGAAGGTAGAATCAAACTTTTTATTTTTCATATGAAAGTCGAGGCTCTCTTCTTTCTTTTGCGATATTCAGTCTTTACGTAGTCATAGAAGAAAATATTCTGTGGGTCTTGGAAGATTTATGAAAATTATTTAAAAAAAGAACCTGGCGGTGGCTAGTGACTTTTTCTGAAAAACTGTGGTGGAGAATGAGTTAAGTAAAGGACTAGTCACATTCTGTCACACATTGAGTCAAAAGCTGAAATGAAAATACAAACCAGATCTTAACACATTGAGTGCCAGCGACGCCATATGGCGTCATTAGAAATTTACCGTAGGCTGCCAGCGACG
Source organism: Poromitra crassiceps (assembly GCF_964638095.1). Taxonomy (NCBI): domain Eukaryota; kingdom Metazoa; phylum Chordata; class Actinopteri; order Beryciformes; family Melamphaidae; genus Poromitra; species Poromitra crassiceps. The sequence continues at coordinate 16,431,782 of NC_139635.1, forward strand.
CCAAATGGCGTCAGTAACTCCAAATTGTTTTTTTGACGGGGGGGGGTGTCGATCTAAGCTTCTTACGTCGCCTCTAACGATATTGTAGCTATTGAAGGTCGATAACCTATTTTACAAACCCATTAGGTGGCGACAACACTCTCCTGATCAGAGAAAAAGGAGCCAAACACACAGAAGAAGTCGCTGGGGAAAAGGAGGAAATCGCATCGCATCCGTCCGTATGCATCGACGTGCATGAAGCACAACGAGGAACGAGCACAACGCCAGCTGTGCCCGCAGCAGCAGCATCCGCTGTCACAACTGAGCACCTCCGTGTACGCTGCGACAGCACAATCGCATAAACTGCCTTATTATTCTCAACTGGAAGCATAGGAGCCCGTGACAAACACGCGGAACGCTGTAAAAATGCTGGATGTCGCGGACCCTTCACTGTGCAGAGCAAACTCAGTAGAGAGCCACCAGACACATAAGACACACCCAGGAGGAGGCGTGTGCAGTTGGGGGGGGGGGGGGGGCACGCAGAGCAGAGCACCATACAACACTTCACCCAGACAGACCCAGACAGCAGGACAGGATTACAGGAGGAAGGGTCGGTTACATGGCATTTGACACAGGAGGAAGCTGTAACCAGCAGCGCACGCAGGGGCCAGTGCTGCTGGTTACAGCTAAAAAATATTATTCTGCCAAACAAAATTCCCTGGCCTTCACTGTTTTATTGAAGGAAATTATTTTTGAGGTGTGACTACATCAGAAAATTAGCTTCAGAGTCAGTGATGTGCTTGAAATGTTTAATTTCACAAAAGGCTCATTATCTCAGCTCGTAGAAAAAAAGGTCTGTTTTTCGTTCAATCAAGCTATCTTCTCCGGCTCATAACTAAAGAACGGAAAATGGGATCAATAAACTTTTTTTTGCAGGTGATAGAAGAGAGTCTCATCGTTGTTTGTGCGTGTTCAGTGTTTACATAGTAATTATTAAAGAAATTATATGACTGTTTTAAAATGCATTGCGGCCTATGTGGCACAGCAAGCAACCTTTTGCCCAAGGGCCGTGGCACTCAAAGTGTTAACTGTTACAGTTTTTGCATTATCATAACTAATTTCAGAGCAGTGTAGCCTACTAATGAGGAAATCCAGCACATAACACTTATAAGTACATAACAAGGAGTTTACACTCAGAGATAGGATCTATTTCTAAAGTTTACAACAGGAATCCTCAAGAATAAACAATAACAATATGGCTGAAAATGATTAAAATATTCATATTGACATTGTGTTTTATCACCATTATGCAAAATCACTATTTCTGTCTAGTTTAAAGGGTTAGTTTTGTCCCTGAATAAAGGTTGAACTGATAACAGTCAACTTTCATTTAACTTTATTTTATTAGCAGAATAAAAGGAGGAGGAGAGAGACTGCTTTTCAGTCTTAATTTTCAGCACTATAACCTTATATAATAATATTTAAATAAGAATAATGACACAAAAGCCTGATCTCCTACTTCTTCCAATATGACCTGAACACAGCGGAAACAGCAGCCATGAGGAAGTGTGTGAGCAATGCTGAAAAGCTGAAAAGCATCAGATGGACTATTACAACTGTGTGTGTGTGTGTGTGTGTGTGTGTGTGTGTATGTGTGCGTGCATGTGTGTGTGTGTGCAGGCTGTCAGGCTGTCTGCTCACAGAGGAAGGTTGTGCTTCTGTGGCCTCAGCTCTGAGTTCCAATCCCTCCCATATGAGAGAGCTGGACTTGAGCTACAATCATCCAGGAGCCTCAGGAGAGCTGCTCTCTGCTGGACTGAAGGATCCACACTGGAGACTGGACTCTCTCAGGTATGAAGAGGCAACGGGACATATCTTCGCAAAAGTTGGTTTAATGTGCTGGTTCAATGCCGTGCACAATGCAAATTGGGGGCGTGCACAAGCGCATGCCTGTTATAATTGTACTGGACATAGGCGTGCCACATGCCAAACCAGGCGTTTCAGAGCAAAAATGTGGAGATAGATGGCATTATCCTATCGTCAACAATGCACAATTACTTTGCGCTAAAAGCTTTTAAAAGTACCTCTTACCTACGCGCTAAATACCCCGCTGCACTGGAGCGCACCATAATCTCCGTGCTGCGCAGCGCAGTGCAGAGTAAAATTATTTTGGATATGTCATTACGCACAGCCTTGCCACCCCAGGACATCAAATTCTGCTGCTAAAATTGGGTATTAGCAGATAATTCAGTGAGGCATCAACTATAACTCACTGAGAAATGTTTTATCACATTGCAAAGAGGGAAATTAATTGAGAAAACTTGTTGGACAATGGACATAGGCTATTCACCTTCACCTATCCCATAACCCGGAGGTTCGTTGGCACCACAGACGATCTGTCAACAAGCTGTCTCCATCTGTCTCCTCGGCACAAGTGAGTCCACTCTATTACGCATGGAGACATCTGCCTCCATTTGTCAAGGTCAGCTGAGACCTTCCATCTAATTTCTTTAACGCTTTATAAGGCATAATCTTGAGTTTAGATGAGCTCACACAACATACTTAAACTAATGTTTAGCAACTACCTAATCAATCATGAGTTTGAATATCAATAAGTGTTTATAAACCATCTGTTGAAAGGGAAAAATTATACGCACATCACATATACAGGTGCAAGGCTATAGCAAAAGAGCTCAGATAAATGAAAAAAGGTAGAGCCTGCACACTTACTCCATCCTCTTCAGGTCAGAAATGTTTGGTGACTAACACCTACCCATATATATAAACTGCCAATCATAGGCTAATAGGCTCTATGGGTGGCTGGTGTGGGTGGTGCAATCAGCACCTCTCAGGGTGAAGCATATACAAAACATAATTAATACAGATTACTCAACCCAGGGGTCGTATACAAGTGCATAGGGAACAGAGAAAAAGCAATAGGAACTTGCAACAAATAGCAAGTGCTGAAAAAAACAAGTGCTGGAAAAAACAACCTAACACAAGATGCCAAGATAATGTAAAATTAGGGGTTGTATACAATACATTGTTATATACAGACCGTAGTAAAAATGAGTCCACACATATAAAAAGATTATTTAATAAATTGGAAAAGTTTTAAAATTTAAATGTCATAAAATGGGAGCAAAAAGGAGCACAAAACTCCCTAGTATGTAAATAACACAAAGGGAAGCAAAGACAAAGAAGTAGGAACCAAACTGTCCTCCATACTTACCTGCTTCCGTGGGCCCCTGGTAGGTGCTGGCTTTTTCTTCAAATGGTCTGGAAAGTTGAAAATGGTAGGCACAGCAGTCCTCTTCAGCTTCCTCTGGCCCTAGAAAATCCAGATGACATCGGTAGGTAGATTATGATACATACAGTATCATAGCATTTTCCCCAGGCACATAACACATTTTGCCAAGATCTTTCTTATAGCCACACCGGCCCCAGTAATCCAATACTTCTGGCGTAGCCTTGCCAACATGTGAGTTCTACCACTGTGGCCGACTTCCTGATGAACATGTCTTAGAATGACATCAGAGATATGCAGATCTTTGGCCAGTATGACCGGATGCTTTGCCTCTTCAGGCATGGATGCCCTGCTGAGCCATCCACCGACTCTCAAGACACCATTATCAAGCACTGGATTCAGTTTGTATATGTGGCTTGTTTGTTTCACATTCTGTCCCTTTTGGAGGCTGGAAAATTCCTCTGGGAATCTTTTCTTCTGACAGGATCCAATTATTTCCAGCTCAGCCTCCCTTAGTTCTTCCACAGTGAGAGAAACGTGGAATAAATCCTTGACGCTCTGCAGCTTTTTCCTCAGAATATCTTTCCCTTTTCTCTCGTCTGGCCTTGTGTGTTCCAGTGCTGCATTCACCTCTTTCCCTTTTCTTCAAGAGACTTAGGAGTAGGTTCTTGAATCGTAAGACCCAGTCCATGACTCTTTTCAGATGGTTACAGGATGAGGTACGATTGATCAACTGAGAGACTGAATCAATCTCTTCTTTGGCACAGATTGCATTTGCCAATATACTTGTTTTGACCTCAGGATCATCTTGTTCTGGAAGTTCTTTCAAACCGTCTGGATTTGTAGGCCATTGCTCCTCTGGCAGCATCAGAAATTGTGGGCCAGATAGCCATTTTGCATCCTTGAGGAACAACTCCACTCCAAGTCCCCTGGAAGCAAGATCTGCAGGGTTGCATGAGGTGCTCACATATCTCCACTGAGTTACATGAGATGTTTTACGAATTTCAGAGACCCTGTTAGCTACAAATGCTCGGAATCTGGAGGTCTCGTTGTTGATATATTTCAGCACTGAGGTGCTGTCAGTCCAGAAGATAGAGTCGAGTAGTGGCATCTGCAACTCCTTTCTCCACAATCTGTCCATGCGTGCTGCTACTACTGCTGCTGTTAGCTCCAATCTGGGGATGGTAATTGGCTTCAAGGGAGCCACCCTTGCCTTTCCCATGATAAGAACACTGCAAGACTGTGCATTGATGTTCCGCATCAGTAAGTAGGTAACCGTTCCATAACCCACCTCACTTGCGTCTGCAAAATGGTGTAATTGGGCAGAAGTCACAGCTCCAAAGTTCACAGGCTTGAAACATCTGCTGACTTTGAAGTCCTCCAGTAGGTGGAGCTCCTGCATCCATTTTGCCCACTCCATTGCAATGGGTTCAGGTATGATGTCATCCCACCCAAGGCTTTTCCTGCACAGCTCTTGCAAGATTAACTTGGCCTTTAACACCACTGGCACCAGCACTCCACGTGGGTCATAGACTGAACTGACCATAGACAGGATCCCTCTACGAGTTAAAGGTCGATCTTGAATTGTGATCTTGAACTTGAATGCATCAGATACCACACACCATTGCACGCCCAATACTCTTTCAACAGGGAGTGTGTCATAATCCAAGTCCAACTCTTTCACTTCCTTCCACCTCTCCTCTTCAGGTATAGCAGCAAGCACATTTCGGCTGTTGCTTGTCCATTTCTTTAGCTGAAAGCCGCCTCTGGCACAAATGGCTCAAAGGTTGCGATAGAGAGCTACAGCCTGAGACTCAGAGGGCACTGAAGTGAGACAATCATCCACATAGAAACTGTGCATAATGGTATCCACCACCTGCTGACTGAAGGAGTCTCTGTTATCCTCTGCACACTTTCGAAGAGCAAAGTTCGCACAGCTTGGCGATGAAGTTGCTTCAAAAAGATGGACTAGCATCCTGTACTCTTCTGAGAAAAGTCCCCACTGGGCCACCAGAGAAACCTTAGCAGGTTAGAATCTTCAGCTGGCACACGCACCTGATGATACATGGCCTCAATGTCTGCCATCAAAACAACAGGTTCCTTCCTGAATCTGGTTATGACCCCGATCAATGAGCTGGTGAGATCAGGTCCCTGCAGCAACTGTGTGTTCAATGATGTCCCTTGGAAAGATGCAGCACAGTCAAACACCACTCTGATCTTCTTCTTTTTTGGATGGTATACACCATGGTGCGGAATGTACCGAACTTTGCCATGACTATACACCAGATCTTTAGCAGGCACCTTTTCAGCATAACCACAAGCAATGACATTATGCATGAAGGCAGCATAGTCTGCATGAAATGTGGCATCTTTCTGAAACCTCCTCTTCAGACTCAGGGCACATTGCTCAGCTAGCTTGCGGTTATCAGGCATGCACACGTCCCTTTTTCTTAAAGGTAAGGCAATGGTGTAGTGACCATCCACCATCTTAACTGTGCTTTCAACCATTTCCATGAACTGACAATCTTCCCTTGATGGACCCAATTGTTCTTCCTGGCTGCACTCGGGGAAGTCCACTTGAAACTGCTGCTTCCACAGTTCATCCAATCTCACAGCTGAAATACGATTAGCAGTGATGCTAGGTTGATCACAGTCTGCTCCACCAGTACACAATGGCCCATTAACAGTCCAGCCCAGCATGGTCTGAATAGCATATGGTCCTCCATCTTCACTTGGAATCACCTTTATGGGTTCCAGAGCTTCAATCCGATTAAAAGCTCAACATCCGAGTCAATTTCAGGCAGGTTTAGGCCAGCTACCTCAAGGTCAGATACAATGCAACTTCCCACAACCTTTTCCTGGCCCATTGTGCGTAGGAGAATCTTTGTTCCTCTTCCCGAGATGTCCAGCCTATTCATCAAACTTGTTGTGCAAAACGATGCTGAACTACCTTGGTCCAAAAAGGCATAAGTCTGGACAAATGTATGGCCCTTTTTAGACTTGACCTTGACTGGGACGATGGAGAGTTTGCAGTCCGGCTCACCGGCCCCGGTGAGACCACTAGTTTGCACCGCCACCAGAGCACTGCCCACCGCTGTGTTCATATCAGCTGCAACAGCGTGATTCTTCTCTGCTTCCTTGTCTTTTGGGTGAATGTGAAGCATGCTAGGATGTCTGGATCCACATATTTTACATGACAATCGCCTCCTGCAGTCCTTAGACATGTGCCCTAGCAGCCAAAGCAGACTCCATGCTCTTTCAGGAAGGCCATGTTGTCATGATGTGCCCTCTTTCCCAATAGAGAGCACAATTCCAGTGCATGTTCACCCTTGCAGTACAGCCAAGCCCTTTTGTGCAGTGAACCTCCTTCATTCTTCTTATAGGCCTTTCCATCCATAGAAGTGGCTGTAGTTGCAAAACTACTTCCTTTCTCACGTATACGACGCTGAAAATTATCTTTGCTGCCGTCTTTGCTTTGCACTGTTCTCTGAATGTCTTGTATATTACCAAATACAGGATCAGCTGCTATTTTTACCTGATGCTCAATGAAATCCACAATGTCAGGGAACGCAGCTCTACGATGATGCCTTTCTTGAATATCACATGCCGCCGTCCTCCAGTTGTCTCTTAATTTGTATGGCAACTTCTTTATTATTGTCAGCATATTTGCAGGCATGTTGAGCTCATACATGTACTGTATTTCACCCATAGCATTACAGCATCCTCTTAAAAAGAGTCCATAACCTTGGAGCGCTTTCACATCCTCTGCTTTAATTATTGGCCATGAGAGGGCTTTGTCCAAATAAGCTGATGAGATCCTTTGCTCATTTCCAAAATGTTGTTCCAACAGAGCTTTCGCCTTGATATAGCCTCTGTCTGCAGGCATTTGTTGACAGCTTCTAACAAGCTCTCGAGGTTGACCTCTGGTGTACTGCACCAGGAAGTGCAGGCAGTCACTTGCATCAGTTGTCTTTTGCTCAATATTCTGCACAAAGGCTCTCATACAAGCATGAAACATTAGAGGATCTCCATCAAACACTTGAATTTCTCTATTTGGCAAAGATGAGAGACTTTGTTGTTGCACCAGCATAGCAGTTATGTCATTTTGCCGTGCCATTATGGACAACAAGTTGTTATCATCAGCATTAACAGGAACATGTACACCTCCAGACTGAGATGTTGAAATGTCAGGTGTTATAAGCCATGCTGAACTTGGTCGATGTCTGCTGGAGTATTTGAGGTTGATCACCCACCGTACAGTCTGTTTCATTAGGCTTAGTCAAATGAGACTGAAGAGCACTGGCTGAGGTTGGATTGTTTTGTCCTTGCCCAGAAGGCACAAATGAATCAGCATGAACATTAAGAGCAGCATGGGCACCTCTATCCATTTTGTCAAGATAGGATTGCATAGCATCAGATTTATGAGATATGCTGCCCTTCACGCTACTTCTTGAAGCTCTCAAGACATCCACTTTAGCCTTTGAAGCTGCTATCTCCACTTCGAGCTCCAATCGCTCTTTCCTTTTCCTGATCTTCTCCTCCTCCTGCTCCAGATCATGCTTGTCCTGAAGCAATCTTTGACGAGCGAGAAGAGCAGCCATGTCAGCTTCAAGCTCTAACACGAGTGGAGGTAGTAGAGGTACTTGAAGTCCGAATACTGGTGGCTCTAGATTTTGGACCATACCGTCTGCCAACATTTGAGATGCTGTCACTTGCCTTAATGTCATCATGTGTTATTCCAGGTAAGACATTCTGATCTGAGAGAATTTTATTGTGAAGCTGTGGCTCATCCAATTGCAGGCATGGAGGATTTTTCAACTCCTCACTGTTGGGCTGTAGCCCATCCACTTTCAGGCTTGGAGGACTTTCCAACTCCTCACTGTTAGGCTGTAGCCCATCCACTTTCAGACTTGGAGGATTTTCCAGCTCCTCACTGTTCATCGGTCTTGAGACCAGTTTGTCACTTTCAGAGAGCCAGTGTTTCACATCCTCAATAAAGCCGTTGTTGTAATTGTTGATGCTTGCAAACCACTCATTTTGTTTCTGCTGCTCATCCAGAGGTATTAAATACATCAATTCCTCGTGCAGTGAAGTTGCATGCTCATGTAATTGCATCAAGACATCCAGCTGAGTTTGCACTTGTTTGGTGTTGTCATCACTTCCCATGAGCTCTTTCAAAGCAGTGATAACACCCTTTATTTTATTCAGTCTGGTTTTGCGTTCCTTCTGAAGCTTTTCAATTTTACATGCCAAGGCCTTTTCAGTGAGTATGACATTTCTTTTTTCATGTTCAGCATCATCACCAACTTTTGCAGCAGCAGCAGAACCAGCCTTTGATCCACTCATATTGACATCAACCAGCAGTGTAAATACAATGACAATCATAAGACTCTCAGCAGAACCATCATATATTATAAGAATATCATCAACATACCTTTTCCATAGTTTTATATTCTTGAGGAATGGGTTTACAGTGGAAAAGACAAAGCCTGCGTTTCCCAAAAGCTTCTTAGCTTCTTTAACCCTTCTTAAGGCCCCCTTAACTCATTCAGGGCCAGTTTAGGACTGCCAATATTTAGCACAGGCCAAAGATTTTCATAATTGTTGGTCATCTTTCAAGACCCACAGTAAATTATCTATTAGCACCAGAGTGATTTGCAATACCTCAAAATGAAGATGTACGTCTCTGGGTTCACCAGGAAAAAAAAAGTGAGCTTTTAGCATGTTCTGTACTCTACTTATAGCCATTTATATACACCCTGTTTTCACCCAAAAAGTCTGTTTGAGAAGAGAAACAGGAGAAAAATGCATTTTTGTAAAGAAGACAATCTCAGTCAGATCTCGCTCTCAATTCTTTTATTTTGAACTGTATTGACATCAGACATGTAAATACTATTCGTTATGATACAAATGACAAAAAAATAATAATATATATATACACATGAAGTGCTTTTTTTACATTCAACAATGCAGTTTACTCAGTGTGAGTGTGAATGTGTGTGCGCGGGGCCCATGTGTGTCTCTTTAGATTACATTTCGTCATTTATTATCCAAAGCGACTTACAATGTCACATTGTCAACATTAGTGGAATCAACTGTGGAACATCATCTACACAGATACACCCTTGCAGCAGTAGAGTAAAACATCAATGTTTTTTTTTTGTTTTTTTTTTTGTTTTTTGTTTTTTGGGGGGGGGGGTTTGGGGTGAAGAAGGGGGGGGAGATGCTAGATGGGGGATGGGGGGAGGGGGTTTGGGGTGGAGAAGGGGGGGGGGAGATGCTACATCAAAAGGGTTAGTTCAGGAGGGACTCAAGTGGAGCTTGAAAAGGTGAGTTTTTTTTTCAAAGGTGGACTCACTGAAAACTAAAATAAAAAGTTGAGAAAAGAAAAGGAGTTTTCAATCTTCGGCGAAAGATGGGCAGGGATTCGGCCGTCCTGACCTCAGTGGGGAGTTCGTTCTACCACTGAGGGGAATTTACTCTATGTCACAATATATCGTCCCACAATATATCGCAATATCAAAACATGACAATATGTATCGTTGAGATGAAATCTCATATCGCGAGAAAAATAAGCTGAACATGGTGGCACTGATCTGCATCTGATTGCATGCTCGCTCTCCTTTTCATTGCTTTGTTTGAACAGACGAGGGACGTTACAGACACTGAGGATGAAAATGGTGAAATTACTCAAATTAGCGTGAAGGATGCCCCCTCAACTTACAAATCGATCGCAAAAAAATCGTCCTGACCTCAGTGGGGAGTTCGTTCTACCACTGAGGGGAATTTACTCTTTATGTCACAATATATCGTCCCACAATATATCGCGATATCAAAACGTGACAATATGTATCGTTGAGATGAAATCTCATATCGCGAGAAAAATAAGCTGAACATGGTGGCACTGATCTGCATCTGATTGCATGCTCGCTCTCCTTTTCATTGCTTTGTTTGAACAGACGAGGGACGTTACAGACACGGAGGATGAAAATGGTGAAATTACTCAAATTAGCATGAAAGATGCCCCCTCAAATTACAAATCGATCGCAAAAAATATCGTATCGTATTGTTATCGTGAACCCAATATCATCTATTGTATCGTATCGTGAACCTAGTGTATCGTGACACCCCTAGTCTTTATAGTTCAGAGTGTCATGGTAGACCTCAAAGCAGGGGACCCTGCACAAGGGGATGCGGCAGAAGTTGCACTGGAAACGTGTCTCCTTTCTCTTGTCGTTGGTCTTACACACTTTGCATCGCTTTGCTGGGTTGTCATTGTTGGGGGTGGGGTCATTCCTGACAAGGAAATGCTTTGCCAGGTTGGCAGACAGCCTACTCGGACGGTCAGCATATGGAGCTCTATGGAGCTTTGTGGCAGTGGTCCACGCCTGTATCAGACTCTCCTGGAATGCATGCATGGTCTGCACTGTGCCCTGTGGGTTTTTAGCTCTGTACAGGACGAAGGCGTTGTGGAGGCAGATTTCGAACATGTACATGACAAATTTAGTAGTCCATTTATAGGATTTCCTGATGAACGGATAGTACGAAATCATTTGATCTAGCCTATCAACACCGTTCATCGACTGGTTATACTCTATCACAGAGACAGGCTTCTCCTTCACCACCTTCCCCCTCACACCTTTCTTCCATGTCAAGACCTGTCTCATCTCGTCCTGGTGAAATGTGGACACCATTCTGACAACATTTGTGTCCCGCCATGCCAAGCACAGCACCCGGTCAGTGTGGAAGGCAATTCTGCCCCCTGGTTGCAGGGTGGCCTTCTCAGCATGGTGTACAGCTGGTGGTTCTCCTCTATGCTTTCGCAGTGTGCCACATACATGTGTCCCCAGATTTAGCAGGATATCACACATGGTAACAGAATTATAAAAGTTATCCATATACAGTTTGTAGCCCTGCTGTTCCAGCCCCAACAGGAGACCACACACTGTATCTACAAGAGATTTACCCTCTCCACAATAAGGCATCAAATTATAACAAAATCCTGTCTGGGACTCACATAACACATAACTTTTTATACCGTAACGCACAGGTTTCTGTGGGTTAAAAACTTTAAAACTCAATCTGCCTCTCCACAGTAAAGTTCCTTCATCTATTGAGATGTTCTGGCCTGGCTGGTAGAGTTCCTGGAACTTGTTCACTAGCATGTCTAAGATTGGGCGGACTTTGAACAACCTGTCATCCTTGTTTCTCACTGCTGTGTTGTCAGTAAAATGCAGGAAACGTGTAATGATCTGGAATCTGTTTCGGGACATTGTCTTACCAAAATAGGGGGTCTCCATCACCTCGCTCGTGGACCAGTAAGTCTTTAGGTCAGGCTTTACAATGAGCCCAGTCAGGAAAAGGAGCCCTAGGTAGGCCTTCAGTTCTGGAATGTCAACAGGTTTCCATGCCTCGATCCTCACACTTGTTGCGCCAGCCTCAATTGTCTGCTGTGCATATAAGTTGGTCTGGTCCACAACATACTGGAGCAGCTCTTCCGTAAGGATGAGTTCAAGGAAGTCGACCGGCTTGTCCGACTCCAGCGCAGCAGCACTGTTCAGCAGGCCAGGAACAGCAGTGAACGGGATGTCCTCCGGCTCCCACGGCACCTCATCCATGCAGTACCATTGCTGCTCTGGATACAGGATAGGTGTTATAAAAATATAGAAATACAAATACATTACTATAGCACACTCACACACACACAAGCTTGTAGATCAGCTATATTGGGCAAAGAGGGAAAATGAACATACCTTTGGTGTCTTTCTTTTTCCCCTTCTTCTTGGGTTGCTGTCCCTCCATTCGCTCTCCATCTGCACCACGGCCTGTAAATAAAGAAATACATACATTACAATACAATTTACAACACACACACAACATGTATAATTGTGAGCTTGTAGATCAGCCATTTTGGACAAAGACACAAAAGAGGGAAACAAGATCTTACCTTTTGATCTCGGTTGTTTACTAGATGTGGTGGGTTCTGCAACACTCGGCTCGTCCTCATCTGAAATAAAAGCAACATATCCTCAGTAAACTATATAATCACATTTAGTACAGAGAGACAGTGTATTGTACTAGTGTCTCAGTAAACTATATAATCACATTTAGTACAGAGAGACAGTGTAGTGTCTCAGTAAACTATATAATCACATTTAGTACAGAGACAGTGTATTGTACTAGTGTCTCAGTAAACTATATAATCACATTTAGTACAGAGAGACAGTGTAGTGTCTCAGTAAACTATATAATCACATTTAGTACAGAGACAGTGTATTGTACTAGTGTCTCAGTAAACTATATAATCACATTTAGTACAGAGAGACAGTGTAGTGTCTCAGTAAACTATATAATCACATTTAGTACAGAGACAGTGTAGTGTACTAGTCTCAGTAAACTATACGATCATAGAATGCAGAGACAGTGTAGTCAGTAGTCACACACACACACACACACACACACACACACACACACACACACACACACACACACACACACGACATCATTACTGGGACTTTGTGTGAGTGTGATGACATCATCACTGGGACTTTGTGCGTGAAGCTGGTACTGGTACTGGTACTGTCTGTACAATATGCATATATATAAACAACAAAATTACTCCTTACCACGATCATCGGGGTCCTGTCGCATTGGATTCCAGTCCTCCTCGCCCTCGACATGGACAGCTGGCGACGGTGTGACCATCTCCTCTTCAGAAGAATGGGAGGTTGATGGCTGAGAGTCAAAGTCACTTTCAATGTAATCCCGGGGCGTCTTTGCACGGCGCAAATGCGCCCTGGAAAATGGCTCTTCCTGGGGAATCATGTCTGTTGTTGTGTTGCCCTCGATCTCCTCCTCGTCACTAAGTTCTGACTCAGTCTCGTCTCGCAAATGCGCCCTGGAAAATGGCTCGTCCTGGGGAATCATGTCTGTTGTGTTGCCCCCGATCTCCTCCTCGTCACTAAGTTCTGACTCAGTCTCGTCTCGTTCGAGCTGGGACACAGGAGGCTTGGGTTTGGGACCAGGCGCTGGGACCGGATCGATGGTGGTCACGGGTGTGACAACCGCAAACATCTCATCCAGTGTGCGCTGCCCAGCAGCAAGGCCAGCAGCAAGGCGAACAGCTCGGGCACCGCCGCGCCGAGGGGCGATGCGGTGTTTGGTCTTTTCTTTTGACTTCACCATGACTGACTAGACTATGACTACTACAACTAACTAACTAAACTAAACTACAGACTATACTACAACTAACTAACGCTAACTAAACTGACGACTATAGGCTACTAGCTACTGTAATCTCTTCAACTTCAACTTCAACTCAACTCAGCACACTGTCACAACCGTACACAATGGCGTCTCTTTCCTACTCTGCAAAGAGGAAGCGTTTCTCACGGCTTTTGTCTTCTTGCCACCTCCCCCATTTCAAAAAAACAGCTGCGGTATGTGTTTGATCGCGTGTTGTCGGCTACCCTTTGAAGGCAGGGACCTGTGTCTGTGTGACAGGCTGGGCAAGTGTTTGCTGCAGGCGCTGCACCAATAAAAACAAAAACACGTCAAAGACGTCATTGGCCCTCTGGGCTATTCCTGATAACACGTCAAAGACGTCATTGGCCCTGAATGAGTTAAGAAGCAAACACGTTTCCCAATTGCTTCTTAGCCTAAGATGTCTTTCGTTACGAAGGCATGCGTTTCCCAAAAGCTTCTTTGACCCTTCTTAAGGCTCCCGTAAGAACCCAACGCATTTCCCGATTGCTTCTTAGCCTAAAATGATCTTTCGTTAAGAAGGCTGCATTTCTCAAATGCTTCTTAGCGCTAAGATGATCTTTCGTTAAAAAGGTTTTGTAAGAAGGGTCTGGGGCATTCTTAACACCTTCTTAATGACGGAACACTGGCAGATCCAGCCGCTTCAGGCAAAAGGAGATACTTGTGTCCACTGTTCCTCTTGTGTTTTTCCCTTTTTCCTTTCTTTCATGCACCCTTTAGTGTTTAAAATTGGGGAACACTTGAAAATCTCCCCTCTATGTATCGTTACTTGTGTTTTAAATATTTTACCGTAGGCTATATTCCTCTAATCAGAATGGATTCCTTTTATAATAAGAATGTTGTGGATTTCACCTTTCACAGAACCCAAGGTTGCTTAAATTCTGTAGTGTTTCTCGCACTTTTGTTGTATGCTGTGTATATAAAGCAATTTGAACTGCAGTCCATGTCTGAAATAAATATGTTTAATAGAAGAAGTTCTTGTTTAACATGACCACGATTACGTTATTCTACAACAATGTTTCCCAACCACTGGGTCGTGGCCCACTGGTGGGCTTAGAGTGCCATCTAGTGTGCCGCAGAGGACCTCTCACATCGAGATGGTGGACAGCTCCAGTTAAGATGCTTCTTAACACGTTCACTGCCGTGGACGAGATATCTCGTCAAGCAGAAACCAACGGTTGACTGCCGTGGACGAGAAATCTCGTCAAATTATTATTATTTTTTTTGACGGTGGGACGTGGATCAAACCCTTTTACATCTCCTATAAAAATATGGGAGCTATTGAATGTGTATAACCTATTTTACCGACCCACTAAGTGGCGACAGTGCTCTCCAAACTAGAGGAAGCCGAGCAAAAACAGCGTGAGGAAGCCATTCTCATAGAATGGTTTGGCGAAAACGCTTTCGCGCTGGCGCACAACGCGGCGGGGGATTCCAAAAATAGACTGGGTGCAACACACTTTGAAACACGCAGCATAAAGCCCAGAATCGCATGCAGCTTCATCTCAGCTCTCAACAGTTTTTCTCAACTCGCCCGACGAGGGGCCGACAGGCAGCATAGACAGGCAGCAGACTCGCTTGTGATACACCCGCTGCAGAGCCACGGAGGGAGGAGGAGAACACCCACGGAGGGAGGAGTTTGAAGGAGAGAGGGGGGGGGGGGGTGCTGTTATATTGGACTAAACTATTACGGTAGTTTAGTCTCTCTCTCTCTCTTTCTTTCTCTCTCTCTCTCTCTCTTAGCTTATGCTTACTGTGGAATAAGTGTACGCACGCACACACACACACACACACACACACACACACACACACACACACACACACACACACACACAATACAGTATACACACTTGCCCAAGGGCACCCATAATCACAGGCACGTGAGGTGGTTCTAAAAATCCATTTATCTCAAAACTCTTTGAAAATCTCTGAAACCATGCTGTATTCAACTGCTAATGCCTACATAACAGAACATGATAAAAACTAACTCTTTTAGACAGAGAAAGCACACATTCTATTAGTTCTTTTGAGATATTTTGTGTTCACAAAGTCCTAGCAGAAAGGCTAGGACTAGGCTCTTGAAAGATGAGCCAGAATCCTCAAAAAAAACCTTGGCAGAAGCTACCTACTGATTGGAAAAAACGGTTGGCAGTGAATGTGTTAAGAGCCTTCTTTAGCGATGTGTTAAGAAGGCTGTTAAGAAGGCGTTTGGGAAACTCTTCTTTGGAGCCTTCTTAACTCCTTAAAGGGGCCCTATTATGCATTTCTTAATTTTGTATCATATATATGTTGTTACAATCTTGGATGGTCATATTAAACATGGGCTAAGCTTCAAATAAATATGTGAAAGTGTTTTAATGTTACCCCCATGAACCCCCCATCCCGCCCATGAACTCTCATAGACGAGATGACATGGATTTACAACCCAATCTCCAAAAAAATTGTAAAATAGCAACGTTGCTATTTTACAATTTCGGCTCAGAAATTGTAAAATGGTAACGTATGTGTCTACAGCGGTGGGCGTGGTTTGGGCATGGTTTATGGAGATTTTCTCTTTCTAACCCCTCCCCCTACCCTAACCCCAACCCTAAGATCTCAGAACGTTACCATTTTACAATTTTCGAGCCGAAATTGTAACATAGCAACGTTGCTCCAAAACGTTGCTATTATACAATTTTCTGTGAGACTGTGTTGGGATTTATGCCGATTTTGTGCGAGAACCATAGTTTTGGTGACGTCAGGCAGGACTTGTTACCCTGGCAACAAAGCGTTGCGGCCGGCCGGCGCGCAGCGCGCGCACACCCTAGCCCCCACCCTAGTAGTAGCGCTGCTAATTTCCACTCGTCTCGGCCGTATCTGCCTTTCACTTTCACACAAAACAAGGAGACGACTTGGAAGTGAGCCAGGATGTAGGACTGAAGTGGTAAGTTCTGATAATATGTGTCTCATTCCAGCATCGGTTGTACCTAGCAGCTAGGAAGCGCTAACGTCACTTACCACCGGCTGGGTAACGTTAGCACTTGCTATTAGCCTAGCAGCACAGCTGCCTTTCATAGACATGAACAACCGATGAATGACGAAGGCACACATTTTCAGAACTTGTAACGTTAGTCCAACTTGCTGACTTCTCCAAGTCCTCATTTTGGTTTGGTCCGTGTAGCCTTTGCTAGGAGAGGCACACTATAGTCACAAGCATTTGGGAAGTTAGCTAACTAGCTGTATTAGCTGTTGTGTTGTGGCTTGAGTGTGAAGCTCACGGGGCAGGGCAGGGAGCTGTAAAACAATTATATAAACGAGCAAGGGATTGTCAAAATGAATTTGACCATCGATAACAAACGTGACTTGGGCGTAACAAGCAAGGCTATCAATTGATATATTAACATCCCCCTAGCTATCTATCCCCTAGCTCCGCTCGGCCCGGGCTGTGCCGGGACATTTCCTTCGGCGGCTGGCCGAGCAGGGCATCACGTTCCGCGGCCAAGCACAAAAACTCCTCGCGCTGCCCTCCTGGAGTATTTTCCGGAGGGTGGGGGTTCTTAAAGGGACAGGACCTAAAACAGAGCGTTTCATACAGAGGCTGAACTGAAGGGGGCAGTGAGAGCCAGTACAAGATAAACTGAGTTTTTTCAACTATGAATGATGCAATAAGTTACTCTACTGGAGGCCAACAATAAAATAATAATACATTATATTAGCAAAATATGGGCCCTTTAACTCATTCATGGCCAGTTTAGGACTGCCAATATTTAGCTCAGGCCAAAGATTTTCATAATTGTTGGTCATCTTTCAAGACCCACAGTAAATTATCTATTAGCACCAAAGTGATTTGCAATACCTCAAAATGAAGATGTACGTCTCTGGGTTCACCAGGAAAAAAAAAGTGAGCTTTTAGCATGTTCTGTACTCTACTTATAGCCATTTATATACACCCTGTTTTCACCAAAAAGGTCTCTCTGAGAAGAGAAATAGGAGAAAAGGGCATTTTTGTAAAGGACACAATCTCAGGCAGAACTCGCTCTCAATTCTTTTATTTTGAACTGTATTGACATCAGACATGTAAATAGTATTTGTTATGACACAAATGACAAATAAAATAAAATATATATATATATATATATATATACATGAAGTGCTTTTTTTACATTCAACAATACAGTTTACTCAGTGTGAGTGAGTGTGCATGTGTGTGTGCGCGGGGCCCATGTGTGTCTCTTTACATTACATTACATTTCGTCATTTAGCAGACACTTTTATCCAAAGCAGTAGAGTAACATCAACACACACACACACACACACACACACACAGACAGACAGACAGACAGACAGACAGACACACACACACACACAGAGAGAGTTCTGTCCACAGCTGCTGCTGGTTCGCAGCTCCTTCCCAGGGAACACTATTGATCTCCCCGCAAATTAGCATAGGAGGAGAACACCAAACTGGTATGAGATCAGCGTCTAGCCTCCTCTGCCTCTGCATCGTAACAAAATGTGTGGCGAGGCTGCCAAGCTTTACGGGCTAACCGAACTACAATTTTGCGTGATCTGTGTTTGAAAGAGCCTATAGTCACTTTCAATGTAATCCCGGCGGGTCTTTGATGCACGGCACAAATGCGCTGTGAAAAATGGCTCCTGTCTTTTGCTGTGGTTTCCTCGTTCTCCTCCTCCTCCTCTCGTTCCGCCTGGGACACAGGAACCGGGTCCGGCTTGGGTTTGGGACCAGGCGCTGGAACCGGATCGATCATGTTGGTCACGGGTTTGACTACCGCGAACAACTCATCCAGGTTCGCTGCCCTGCAGCAATGCGACCAGCGCAGCACGCCGAGGGGCGTTTCAATGGTGTTTCTCCTACTCTGCAACAGGCAGCGTTTCTCCGTTTTCTGTTCTTCCTCCTCCCCCATTTCAAAACAACAGCTGCATAGTTGTTTGTTCACGTGTTGTCGGCTTGTCTTTGAGGCCAGGGACCTGATACCATGTCACAGGCTGGGGAAGTCTTTGAACTACGCTAAACACGAATAAAAACAAAAACACGTGAAACACGTCTTTGGCGGGGAGGCACATTCCTGATAAGACGTTAAAGACGTCTTTGGCCATGAATGAGTTAAGAAGCTTCTTAACTCCTTAAGAAGCTTCTTT
Organism: Poromitra crassiceps; assembly: GCF_964638095.1. NCBI lineage: Eukaryota > Metazoa > Chordata > Actinopteri > Beryciformes > Melamphaidae > Poromitra > Poromitra crassiceps. The sequence goes on from NC_139635.1 coordinate 16,450,410, forward strand.
GTTGGGAAACGCAGCCAAAGTCATTTTCAAACCAGGCTACATATAGGGAACTGAAATTAGGGGACATTTTACTGTCCATGGCTGTTCCTTTGCATTGCCTGTATAAAGAAGACACATTTTCAAACATAAAAACATTGTTAGACAGCATAATTCATGTAAACATTGAGTGCTGGGTATAGTCCCATGGGGTCTGGTATCCAAAAAATGGGTCAAAGCATTCAGGCCGCCCTGGTGGTCATCATTGGTAAATAAATTCTGTATGTCCATCGTGATGGTGTGTATCACTACTTAAATTATCCACTGCCTTTAAAATGTTGATCATATCCATTGAGGATTGGAGGGCAGTGACAAAGGGCTTGATAAAAAAAGTCTACATAGCTGGAAATGTTCTCAGTTAATGAGCCGATGGCAGATACAATGGGTCTCCCAGGTGGATTTACCAGACTTTTGTGGATTTTTGGTAAGATATACAAAACAGGCATAGTGGGGTAGGCCACTTTCATGAAATCACACTCTTTTTTTGTGATTTCTCCTGATTCCAAAAATGCATTTAGTTTCTCATCAATTTCATTTTTATATTCAAAGGTTGGATCCTTTATACGTTTTTCATAGTAAATAGGATCAGACAATTGTCGTTCAACTTTGATGTAATCAGCCCGTTTAAGTATGCAAATTGCACCACCTTTGTCAGCAGGTTTTATGACAATGCTGGTGTCATCCTTTAGTTCTGTCAGAGCATCACGTTCCTTTTTTGATAAGTTATTGAATACTCTGTACTCTTTCCTCTTATTCAAAATACCCATGCCATCTTTTCTACAAGTCTACAGTAGGTATCTAATGAAGCATTTCTATATTTGGGGGGCCAAAAACTAGATTTTGCCCCGAAAGGAAAGATACCCTATTCGGGTTATCATGCTCCCGATGGGGAGGAATGTTGGAAGAAATGTCATTAACAACAGCAACAGTATGCTCATGTGTATTTATTGGGCTGTCATTAGGAGCCTTGTTGCATGAAAAAAACTCTCTTAATCGTAGGCTGCGAAAAACCTTTTCAAAATCAATAGATGTTTTTCTGATCAGTGCTGCTTCACAACATGAACATGTAGCAGACAGCAGATACTGGAAAATCACTAACTTGATCTACATTCATGAGGTGGACAAGGCTCATTAGAGGTTGACATAATGTAGATGCATTAGACATTAATCTGAACTTTGTTAAATGTTTTTATGTGGATAAAATGTGAGTTTAGACCATTGTCATCCTGTGTGGGAGGAGCCTCAACACAATGCTTCACAGACTCACAGTCACAGGTCAGGTCAATATGGCGCATGTGAGGACATTCCAACTGACAATCCAGGTTCACAGAGGAGATGAGGAAAAATAATGACCAAATGGGATCCACCCAATGTTCCCATCATCATGTGATCTGACTGATTCCCTGTTTATTCCTCCAGGCTGGACCATGGTGGAGTGCTGTGGATGAAACGGAAATGTAAGTGTGTCTTTAGTTTGATTCATGAAAACAAAGCAACACACATTCAACTACTGAGATAGAAAGTATATGTACACACAGCAGTTTTGTAGTGAAGTCACTCAAGTCCAAGTTGAGTCTCGAGTCCCAAGTCCCCAGTGTTCAAGTCCAAGTCACTAAAGAAGAGTCTGAGTCGAGTCCTCATTACCTGAGTCGAGTCTGAGTCATCAAAGTTGAGTCTGCAGGGTGGAACCTGATCATTTTAGGATCAAGACCAGTGCTGTAGTGGTTAAACAAAAGTGGGTAAACTATACTTTTGAGGCAGCTTTCTCACCAGCACCGGCGTGACCGATATACAAGACAAAATATGAGAGTAGAACAACTTAATCTGAATCATATAGCCCTACAAGGTATATCGGGGGGTTCCCCACATTTCTGAGTAGCCAGCCAGATAGGAAAAGTAGCTGGCTGTGGGATGGGCCTTGGACCCTCAACGGGAGTCCGGGGGAATTCTCCCCCGGAAGAAAAGTTTGTACATTCTAAAATAAAATTCATCAACCTGGTGCATTCGAGAGCAAACTGAAGAGGCTAAATCTATATAGAACTATACACATCTCTAATGTGTTGTGGCTTTACAAATAATTAGGCCTAAACAATCAATATAAAATGTATTTACACATTGTACACAAAGTGCATTCATTGTGACAAATTTACAATAGTTAATATCCAGCCAGAATCATTGCAAATGGATGTTCAAAGTAACAGTTAGCATTATAGCATTCAGTTAATCAATGTCTAATGACGTTAGCCAGAGCAGTGAAAATTAATAATGCTTGATTGAGGCTCAGCACATCAAGCTTCAATCATTGCTACTCGACAACAATGTCAGGCATAATCTGACTAACTGATTTAACAAGCAATTTACCGTTTGCAACCTCTATTCTTAGTTTTTTCAGGTTATTTGTGAAAAATGTCCATTCTGCTTGTGTGTCAGAAATTGTCACGTTGTCTTAATTGCTTGAAGAAGAAAATCACCTGAATGCCGTGGTTCGCCCTCTGACGTTCCGCGAATAATAAAACATTTTGTGAATTTGACAGCAGCCAGGCCATCTCGGCATAACAAACACCAGTATGTTTCTAGATAGTTTTCAACATGGTCATATTGACTTTATACAGTAGCAGCTGGACTATTCAAGTCGCACCTAATGTTACAAACTTTACTTGATCAGAGGGAAATCAATCATGTCTCTTACACCAGTGATTCACTCTTCAGTTGTAAAACGGTAGGCCTATATGATTTTCCCCACTCCTGACACACATTTTTAAGCTCACCATGAGCTGGTCTCCAAATGCGCGTCTCCAAATGCGCATTGCGCATCGCTGGCACAATGGCACCGTCAAGTTGTTTGAGTGGAGTGTGGTCTGGGCAGGCAAGCGCAGCTCGAGAAAGGCACCAACGTGACAGGGGCTGTGTACCTATCCCGCGGAGCGCACCACAATAGGCTACGGTTCCCGGAGCTCCTGGTCAGTGCCATGTGTCATCTTTTTTCTTTTCTTTTGGTGTGTGACGTGCTTGGTGTGGTCTCTGCATCAACAGAGTTTACTAGAACTTTTTAAAACTCGTGCAATAATAAGTGCATAAATTATTTAAAAATGTGAGTAAACTATCTTAAAAGGTGCCTAAACGCTGCAGAGCATTGAAAAAGGTACCTAAACGGCGTTTACGTGTGTTTAGCCACCACTACAGCCCTGATCAAGACCAATTGACTTTCAGTGTCAGACATTGTTTTAGAGCACAAAGGCCATGAGTGAAATAAGAGGATTTGGAGCCTAGAAATAAATAACTTGACTTTCCAATAAGAAAAACAGAAAAAGAAAAAAGAATGAGAAACAAAGAATGAGAAACAAAGAATGAATGAAAAACGTAAATTATTCACTTTGTTTAACAAACATTTGAAGTTGTCATATGCCTCACCAATGTTATGCTGGTTGATGATGGCATTAGCTGTCCAGCCTAGTAACCTTATGTAGCGGCGCCCACTTGACCCAGTTGTGTTATGACTTCCTGTTCAAAAATACCGTCTGTTTTACCTGCTCACTAGTACTGTACTGTCACAGGAAGTGTCAACACAATAGGAAGTAACTGGCTGACCCCTGTGTTGGAACATAAGGTGAATAGCCTACATATTTAGTTCTGTCTAAATGTTTACACTCTGTGTCTAAACAGAGAGCGAGAGAGGCGAGCAGGCACACACACACACACACACACACACACACACACACACACACACACACACACACACAGATACAGAGAGAGAGAGAGAGAGAGAGAGAGAGAGCATTAACGATACATGCATAACGTTATACCACTAGAGTAAATATGTTTCCATATTGTCACCACCGTAGGCTACAGTAATGTGGGAATAGGACCTCCTGTGTCAACAATCAGGTCATTATTGGTGCCTGAATTATTATTGCAATTATTGTTATTATAGAAATTACTGACCTATTCTAGAAATGAAAGGAAATAGCTATTATAACAATGACTGAGGAAATGTACCAGTTACTGAAATTATTGAATGATGATCATTGAAACGTTACGTTCATGAGAGAGAGAGAGTAGGGGAGGGGGGGGGGGGGGGGGGGGGGGGAGAGATACATGCATAAGTTATTTTTCTGCCAGCCCGGTGTCTAACATTATACCAGTGGAGTAAATATGTTTCCATATTGTCACCATATTGTACAGTAATGTGGGAATAGGACCTCCTGTGTCAACAATCAGGTCATTATTGCTGCATGAATTATTACTGCAATAATTGTTATTATAGAAATGACTGACTTATTCTAAATGGTCTGTATTTATAAATGGGGCGTCTGTAGCTCAGGAGGTAGAGCGGGTCCTACACTAAGCAAGGATAAAATAGGTCAGTGGTTCAATCCCCACCTCCTCCAATCTGCATGTCGAAGTGTCCTATAGGGCAAGATACTCAGGTGTGTAGTGCTGTGGGAGCAATGGGCAGCAGAGCTCCCACACATTTTCTCCAAAGGGTTTGTTTTTACAATAGTAACATAGGGGAGGAGTTGTTCCTCATATAGGTTTGCTCCAACAGTTCTCCAGATAGCACTACACACCTGAAGATACTGAACCCCTAATTGCTCCTGATGGCTGTGCCAGCAGCACCCTGCAAGGTAGCTTGTCACCATCAGTGTATGAATGTCTGTGTGAATGGGTGAATGTACTAATTGTAAAGCGCTATTACACTGAGAGAGTGAAGTAAGATTAATCTATTGAGATCTATTGAACAGCAATGATTCCTTTTCTGGGTGTGGAAAGAAAAAAAAACACTCTTCACTCACAAAGAAGCCCATCATTTTGAACACTTTGGGGCATGGCAGGAAGCCCACACAATACTGAACACAATAGAGAGCCGCAGTAACGAGTCCGGAAATCATCGATGCTAACAGCCCTGGTTCTTCACAGTTTTCGCCTATGGGAGTTTTGAATGGGTTTTTGGCGCGATGCTTCTAATAATCTCTCTGAGCAACGCTGGCTTAATCAAACGCGAACCAGTGTTTAGTAATATCATCTTCACACACGAGGACCACTTTTACGAGTTTTGAAGCTTTTACGTGCCGTTAAAAGGGCGGCTAGCTAGCAAACGGCTAAATGAGACTACACTTTTGAGTCGATGGGGATATATACGTCAATAACGTCACCACTTCAAGGACGAACACGGAAATTCTCTTTCCCTCACCTGGTTCAGCCCCGTTCAGCCCGGGGTAATCAGTCCACACATCAACAAAAGTCCAGGTTGAGTGCTGACGTGACGGGGAAGCCTATGCGACAGTGTGTAGTTCTGGATTAGCTTAGCTCGAGCTTTTTACTTCTAGGGCTCGCATTTACGCTACAAATCTCATGAAAGTGGTCCTCATGTGTGAAGATTATCCCGCTGAACCTTGGTTTGATTAAACTTGCGTTGCCCACAGACATTATTTGAAGCATCGCGGCAAAAACCCATTCAAAAATCCCATAGACAGAAACAGTGAAGAACCAGGAAGTTCGGGACTTCCGCATTCAGCCTACAAAAAATACGTCATCCCTGCGGCTCTCTATTAGAACCTAGTTTGAAATTGGGGGGAGCTAAGGGGAGCTTGACTCCCCTGAAAAGGACATGGGCTCCCCTGAAAGAATAATTTCAGACATTGAGGGGTAACCCTAAAACTAAACTATATAAACATAGGGGTGTTTCACCAAAATCAATACTCATGTTGGTTATACTATTGCACTTATTCTTATAATACACTTATCTCTTTTTAGTGTTGCACTTTTTAGACGGTCCCTAAGTAGGCTGTGTCCCCCAGCCGGCGAGGTGCACAGAGAGCAGAGTTATTTGTCCAGCTTGAACTTGGAGGATGGATGGTTTTGGTAAAAAGGTTAGCTTGTTGTTTATCTTACTACTGTAGGAAAGAGGCCTCGTTTGTGCTTTAGCAATGTTTCACTAATGAGTTATTGATCCAGGAAGTCCCAATCTGTCAATATATGAACAACTTTCCTGAACTCAGTCAGACTGGGCTTTTCCACAATCAGCCATGTTCACTCTCATCATGAGTGGCCTGTTGCTGTTCATTCATTCATAAAGAAGTGAAGAGCCACAGATGGACTGGACAGCCCACCAAGGTGTAAACAGCAACGCTCATAGTAGTTTAGTAGAATGTTGTTGTTGTTGTTGCACATGGTCTCTCTGCTGTCTGGCTGCAATGTTTTGAAAAGGGAGCAAATGCATAAATGTATTTTCTTTCTTTTTTTGAGATAGCAGGTTTTACATGTTGCCAAATAGAATTTAATTGCCTCTCACCTAATAGGACAGGACAGGCAGCGAGTGAGAAAAGGAGCAAATAGCCTGTTGATGGTTCATATTAAATAATGACATCATAACAGTCTAATCCTAAAGTTAATTTAAAATGAGATATTCCTCTAAATCTGGCTTCAAACCGGCAACAATTTTCCCCTGGCGACCCTTGCAGCCATTAAAACCTGCAAAATAGCGCTCCCCCGAAAGCCAAGGTCCAATTTGACCCCTGATTGTGAATACATATCTCCCCTGTGGGACAATCCCAACATTCTGCATCTCATACCTGACAGAACACTAATAAATGGGTCAATAATGGGATCAAAACAGTAGGACACCTGTACAGTAATAATACTATGTCTAATTCTCAACAATTATCTTCTAAATTTAATCTACCAGCACACAATGTCTTTACATTCTTTCAAATCAGACACTGGGTTCAAGATACTTCTATAGAGTTCCTGCATGCTCCAAATAATTCTCCCCTGTAGGAAGATCTGCTTGATACACTAATCTTCTCCGCAATGAGGGTGATATCCTCCATAACATATAACACACATAACATAGGAAAATACAACTCAATATTTTTCACAGAACCTATTTCAGCCCTCAGATGACATAAGATTAATTGGAATATATCTGCCATGTGCCAGAGGTGTCAGATAGCTGAAGGTAATTTACTTCATAAGCTCTGGAGTTGTTCTTATCTGGAAGAGTTCTGGAAGTTCATTATAGCCACTGTCTCACATATCACACAGTCTGAAATACCATGTGACCTCAGAGTTTGGTTACTGGGAGATGTTGACGGGCTTGATTTACCTCACTATAAGAAGTATTTTGTGTTGCTTGCTGGCACAGTGATTTAACTCACTATAAGACATAGTTTGTGTTGCTCGCTGGCACAGTGATTTAACTCACTATAAGAAGTATTTTGTGTTGCTTGCTGGTACAGTGATTTACCTCACTATAAGAAGTATTTTGTGTTGCTCGCTGGCACCGTGATTTAACTCACTATAAGAAGTATTTTGTGTTGCTTGTTGGTACAGTGATTTAACTCACTATAAGAAGTATTTTGTGTTGCTCGCTGGCACAGTAATTTAACTCACTATAAGAAGTATTTTGTGTTGCTTGCTGGTACAGTGATTTAACTCACTATAAGAAGTATTGTGTTGCTCGCTGGCACAGTGATTTACCTCACTATAAGAAGTATTTTGTGTTGCTCGCTGGCACCGTGATTTAACTCACTATAAGAAGTATTTTGTGTTGCTCGCTGGCACAGTGATTTAACTCACTATAAGAAGTATTTTGTGATGCTCGCTGGCACAGTGATTTAACTCACTAAAGAAGTACTTTGTGTTGCTCGCTGGCACAGTGATTTAACTCACTATAAGACATAGTTTGTGTTGCTCGCTGGCACAGTGATTTAACTCACTATCAGACATAGTTTGTGTTGCTCGCTGGCACAGTGATTTAACTCACTATAAGAAGTTTTTTGTGTTGCTCGCTGGCACAGTGATTTAACTCACTATAAGAAGTATTTTGTGTTGCTAACTGGCACAGTGATTTAACTCACTATAAGAAGTATTGTGTTGCTCGCTGGCACAGTGATTTAACTCACTATCAGACATAGTTTGTGTTGCTTGCTGGCACAGTGATTTAACTCACTATAAGAAGTATTTTGTGTTGCTCGCTGGCACAGTGATTTAACTCACTATAAGAAGTATTTTGTGTTGCTAACTGGCACAGTGATTTAACTCACTATAAGAAGTATTGTGTTGCTCGCTGGCACAGTAATTTAACTCACTATAAGAAGTATTTTGTGTTGCTTGCTGGTACAGTGATTTAACTCACTATAAGAAGTATTGTGTTGCTCGCTGGCACAGTGATTTACCTCACTATAAGAAGTATTTTGTGTTGCTCGCTGGCACCGTGATTTAACTCACTATAAGAAGTATTTTGTGTTGCTAACTGGCACAGTGATTTAACTCACTATAAGAAGTATTGTGTTGCTCGCTGGCACAGTGATTTAACTCACTATCAGACATAGTTTGTGTTGCTTGCTGGCACAGTGATTTAACTCACTATAAGAAGTATTTTGTGTTGCTCGCTGGCACCGTGATTTAACTCACTATAAGAAGTATTTTGTGTTGCTTGCTGGTACAGTGATTTAACTCACTATAAGAAGTATTTTGTGTTGCTCGCTGGCACAGTAATTTAACTCACTATAAGAAGTATTTTGTGTTGCTTGCTGGTACAGTGATTTAACTCACTATAAGAAGTATTGTGTTGCTCGCTGGCACAGTGATTTACCTCACTATAAGAAGTATTTTGTGTTGCTCGCTGGCACCGTGATTTAACTCACTATAAGAAGTATTTTGTGTTGCTCGCTGGCACAGTGATTTAACTCACTATAAGAAGTATTTTGTGATGCTCGCTGGCACAGTGATTTAACTCACTAAAGAAGTACTTTGTGTTGCTCGCTGGCACAGTGATTTAACTCACTATAAGACATAGTTTGTGTTGCTCGCTGGCACAGTGATTTAACTCACTATCAGACATAGTTTGTGTTGCTCGCTGGCACAGTGATTTAACTCACTATAAGAAGTTTTTTGTGTTGCTCGCTGGCACAGTGATTTAACTCACTATAAGAAGTATTTTGTGTTGCTAACTGGCACAGTGATTTAACTCACTATAAGAAGTATTGTGTTGCTCGCTGGCACAGTGATTTAACTCACTATCAGACATAGTTTGTGTTGCTTGCTGGCACAGTGATTTAACTCACTATAAGAAGTATTTTGTGTTGCTCGCTGGCACAGTGATTTAACTCACTATAAGAAGTATTTTGTGTTGCTAACTGGCACAGTGATTTAACTCACTATAAGAAGTATTGTGTTGCTCGCTGGCACAGTGATTTACCTCACTATAAGAAGGATTTTGTGTTGCTCGTTGGCACAGTGATTTAACTCACTATAAGACATAGTTTGTGTTGCTCGCTGGCACAGTGATTTAACTCACTATAAGACATAGTTTGTGTTGCTCGCTGGCACAGTGATTTAACTCACTATAAGAAGGATTTTGTGTTGCTCGTTGGCACAGTGATTTAACTCACTATAAGACATAGTTTGTGTTGCTCGCTGGCACAGTGATTTAACTCACTATAAGACATAGTTTGTGTTGCTCGCTGGCACAGTGATTTAACTCACTATAAGACATAGTTTGTGTTGCTCGCTGGCACAGTGATTTAACTCACTATAAGACATAGTTTGTGTTGCTCGCTGGCACCAGGGGCGGACTGGGACCATCTTTCAGGCCGGGTATTAGATACCCTGCAGGCCAGGCCAACACACGCGGACACACATGCGGAAAAATTTGGGCCGTTTGAAGCAAGATTTGGTGAATATAATGCTAACGTGATGTTACATGTTACCTATTTGTTCACTAATAGAATTCAACATTGCCTAAATAACTGCAAGTATAATGAAGACGTAAAAACAAAAACATGCCTCTGTACAAAAGCTTCACAGCAAACTTAATTTAAGGAAGAGTGCAGTGTCCTGTCTTGTCTCGTCTGAGGTTAAATGCAAATACAAAAATTATAAAATCAAACTGCTTCATCTCCACTGTAAAGCAGCTACGAGCAACTTTTTCGATTGTTATTAAACAGTATAAATTTAATATCAATGCATCACATCTTACCTCTAATAGTCGACGAGACCAACGCAGAGTAGTCTCGCTTGAAGCGCGAGTGAATCGGCCAGTGTTAGTCTGTCTGTGGCCAGGGAAAATCAGGAAGTGAAATGAAACGGTTTGCAGCAGCCACTTCGGCCATAACCACAAAATAACTTCCAAAAAACCTGTTAGAATATAACGAGAGATGTTCGCGAGAGTATGCGTGGCATTCACATTGTTTATGCTGCATTGCTAGGCAGCGCGAACGGCGTAGGCAGGCAGCTGCGTTTCACTTCCGCGTTTCACTTCCGGGTTTAGACGGTCCGGCGGTAAGAGAGAGAGAGAGAGAGCCCCCTATTGACGCGAGTTTAGACAGACACAGACTTAATAATCATCTAAAGGGAGCACTCTCTGATCCACACGGCTTTGGTCTCGTCGACTATTAGAGGTAAGATGTGATGCATTGATATTAAATTTATACTGTTTAATAACAATCGAAAAAGTTGCTCGTAGCTGCTTTAAACTGTATTGTGCAGTCCTACTGATAATCTCATAAAGCACATTAATGTGAAAGCAATAAGCATATAGCCTACATGTTTCACTTTATGCTCTGAAATTGTAGCCTACCTGAAGGTTCCTGATTCTGATAAGTTCAGCTCATTCCTCCCTGCTGGCTGCCTGCAGCCTGTCTGCCTGCTATCTGCACAACTAGGAACACTTATACACAGGGCTCCAGAGTGCGTGTAAATACACACATTTTCCCACCTTAAATTTGGACAGTGCGTGTAAATATTTTTTGAACACACACCAGTGCGTGTGGAATTTATAGCGTCTTTCCCCCCCCCTCCTAAGCCATGTGCTTTGGCATGTGCTTTTGCAAAGATCCGCCCCGCTCTGTCTCTGCTTCGCTCAGATCCTCCTCCTCATATTCCTATTGAATGGGCCCTTTTCACAGCTGCCATTTTGTGTCTAAAAGGCAGGGTAAACACAGGTGCAACCAACTCACTAATTAGGGCCCCAGCACTGGAACACCTAAATGGACTGGAAGTTGGAAACCCTAATTAAGGATTCGGTGCACCTGTGTTACTTCCTGCCTTTTAGACACAAAATGGTGGCTGTGAAAAGGGTCTATTACAAGGATGTCCATTCTGCACAAACCCGCCCCGCTCTGCCTCTGATTGGCTCTCTGCCAGGGAAAACAATACCGCGTGTGTGAAACGTGACGCAGACAGTGCCCAGCCCACTCCTCCTCCAGCAACGCCATACCTCAAAAATGAAGAGAACTATAGATCGTTTTTTCGTGACAGCGACAGCGTACCGAATTGAGTCATTGAAGTAGGGCTGCACGATATATCGTTTACACATCGTCATCGCGATGTGCGCATGCGCAATAGTCACATCGCAGGGCGTGCGATGTTAAAAGTAAATTAACTCGTCATTTTGCTTGATAAACTCTCACTTTAGGGGTAGCCTACTGAGTGAAATGCAGTCTCTCTCAAAGGTGAGAGATGCCCTACTACTGTACTCACTCATTTAGTGCTTAGCTTCAACACAACAAAATGGACAGAGAGCTAAATTGAATTATTTTTGCTTATGTTGCGTTGCTGACAGTAGCCCGTCGGATGTAAACGATGTGATTGCGTAGGCGGATGTGTCCACAGGTTGCAGCGCACTAGCAGGCTGGCTGCTGTAACTCAAACATGTCTGTGGAGTGGAGATATTTACTCTTGAAACACCAACAAGCAAGACAGCAACATAATATAATGACAAGAAGGCTAAAGTGATTATTACTGAGAAGTTGTCCGTGTATCACCGCAGCTCTCTCTCCCCCTCAGGCTCTGATGATGCCAGGTCCTACACATCGGGAGCGTTTTTTTCGTGCGATTAATTCGCACGTCAATAATATTATCCAAACCTATATCAGTCAATGCAACCGTGCATACCAACGGCGAAGTTTCGCCGAGCGTTATTGCGGTGTTTATTTTTTCGAACCACGGTCGATTTTTCAGTAGTTCGCTTCCGACATGTACACATCTGTGGCTGTGATTGACAGGTGGGTCAAAACTCGCATCGCAATTTCGTGCCATATATTCGCTCTTGATGTGTAAGGACCTGGGTTGAGTTAATCATACATAGCGACTCATTTACACAAAACATTTCAGTGAAAATAAAAAGACAAGAGACATATCTTGGCAATTAAATGTATATTTATTACTTTTCACGAATGAATTGTTTGTCACCAGTGCTGCTACATGTGAATCGTCGTCTCTGTCTGTACTGCGGTGCGCTCCAAAACCGGAACTCCAGAGATGCGGAGTGTACCACTTGGTAGTTTCTGGAGGGGGTTTCCGGGGGGTCAGACCAAGTGTGTAAAGTGGCAGGGGTGTTTCATTGTTGATTTATTGAAACGGTAGATTCTGGCACTCAATATTAGGGGTGGGCAATATATCAATTGTATATCAATATTGTGATATGAGACTATATGGTCTTAGATGTTGGATATGGTAAAATATGGTGATGATACGGCATACATGTTGTCTTTCCCTGGCTTTAAAGGCTGCATTACACTAAGTGAAATGTAGGCTAGTGACATTAAGTAGAATGTCATAACTCACTCACTTTTTCATGTATGTAAGTCATGGAAATCCATTGGTCAAAATGTGTATGAACCCTGATAGATGGTGCTCTGAGGCCTACCAGTAGGCCACAGCCCAGTGGTTGAGAAACATTAAAATACATAATTTCCCCTCCAATATCAGATGGACTCCTCTACAAAATCACCCAAATCAATCTAGAAGTATTATTTTCTTTAAAATAGAGCTATTCTGGTAATCTGGTGAAAATCTCTATTTTTTCATATCGCAATATATATCAGTAGTTGTGTTGGGTTGGGCATAGAGAGAAACAAAAAAAAATGTTTTTTTTTGGGTGGGCGTGGCTTTGGGCACCTTACGTCATCAAAGGGGGGTCGTGGGTTCTTTTTGGGTAAAAGTGTTTTTTCAGTACTTCTGCAAAGGCCACTTCTGTTTTTAAATCACTTTCTTGTGAAAAGTGATTATTTCAAAAGGCCTCCAAAGGCCACTTCCGCATTTTCCCCCCATACCACCAGCTCACGACAAACAGCAGCGTTTTTTTTATCTCGGGCAAATACATTTGGCCCATTTGAGCAATCATTATGTAACACAGCGGCGACCATTTTCACTGTCTACAGATTCCTCTCCTTTGCTCACTGTTGTTATGGGCGAGCTTGTGAAACATCAGTGAATGCGACTTCCGCATCACGTCTCTCTCTTCGTGACAAACGTGATGCGTGTCCTTCCGTGAGTTTTGATCTTGGCCAAAATGCATTTTGGCCCATTTTAGGAGCTACTAAACTAATATTTGTTAACAGCGGCGACCATTTTCACTGTCTATAGATTCCTCTGCTTGCTCACTGGTGTTTCACAATCTCTGACTCACCCAGGCTTCCCCTGCCAGCCCATCCCACCCCATCCCCCACGTTTTATCACTTCCGTTTTAAATAAACTTGTTTGTTTTTGACCGTCAGGTGGGCGTACCCGGCAACACGTAACACCCCTTGAAAGCTACGAATAGCGGCGAGATCAGGTGGGCGTTCCCGGCAGCACGTAACGCCCCCTTGAAAGCTATGAATAGCTGCTTGCTCACGTATTTCTCTGACTCACCCATAGAGGCCCCACAGGTTCCCCCTGACAACCATCCCACCCCATACCCGCTTATATCCTTTGCGTGCCTGTCAAGGCCCTCTTATACCAATGTATCCACCATTCAAATATTCCATAATTGCATATTGTGCATGCAAATATTCCATAATTGCATGTTGAGCAGGCTATCTTAGCTAGTATAGCCTACTAATGTATAGCAAAGCATTCTGGGTATTCCCAAGGCTATTCTGTAGATTCCATCCGGGCAACACACACACACACACACACACACACACACACAACCACCCACCCACCCACCCACCCACTCACACACCCACTCACACACATATTCACAGCCAGCCACAAACACACGCACCCACAAATTCACAGGTAAACATGACACACTGAAACATTCCAGTCAACTTCATCATTCATGTGTGATATTATGTATTTTTCCATGTTTTTCCCACTCCGGATCCAATTGTGACATCACCATGATAATTTTGATAGGCTATAAGCCTATTAAGCTTTGAATTAAATATGATCAATACAGATTGAGGTTTCAATTTCAGGTTTGAATTGAAAACGATTGAATACAGACTATGGTGTATGACTATGCCGTTTGCCCGTCTCTCAACGAGAGCAGAGTTACCCAGCATGCACTAGTGTGTTTCAACACTGTGTTTTTGGAGATTACTGATGTGCTACGCGATATTAGTTATCTGCAATGTTATGTGATGACTACTAGAGTTTGTACCCGTGTGAACTACATTGCTTTACGTTGTAAAATGTTATATGGCAGTAAAATGCCACTGAATGACCAAATTGATGCATTGATAAAAGTTAGTTTGTTGTTTATGCGTATGCAATAACGGATGCGTTATTATATTTACTGGAATACATACACACGCCAGCCTATGTGTCCTATCAGAGTTTTGTTACGTTATTGTACAGTACAATAAACAAAACAACATGATAGCATCAGCTGCATCACTATACGTGTGAGCGTAAGTATTAATGGTTTGCAACTTGTTTGTGTTGTACAGCATTTGGTTCAAACATATGGCGACATTGAATCAGTGTTAGCTTAGCGCTAGCTAGCTAGCATACACTACGATCTGTAGAATTGGCCTGGTTTTGGTCGATATGACCAAAAATTGATATAACGTTACAGTAGCATGGACCCCTCTCGTTTTTTATTACAGTTGAAGATTTCACAAATCTCAACCACTCTCAATCTTGGTACAACCCAGACCCCGGATATCCGTGACCTACGGGTATTATTTCAAAATATGGATTGAATATGAATCTTGGAACGTGAACAAACATCTTAGTTTTATGTATCTGTATTTTATATGATTATTTTAATAGTTACTAACTATATTATTATATAACTAACTAGTCCTCCTCACAGAATTGGTTAATTTACTGTGAGACTTTATGTTTTGTAGACAAGCACCAAGTATATATATATATATATATATAATAATAATAATAATAATAATAATAATAATGGTATATAATAATAATAATCTTTGTAATACAATTGTTATAAAATTAAAATGTATATCACACTTACAATATGTTTGTTGTATGTATTACAACTTAATTCAACTTTGTCTCTCCTCTCCTCCCCTCCCATCCCCTCTCCTCTCCTCTCCTCCCCCCTCCTCTCCTCTCCTCTCCTCTCCTCTTCTCTCCTCTCCACACCTCACCCCCTCCTATCTCCTCTTCTCTCCCCTCCTCTCCTCTCCTCTCTTCTCTCCTCACCTCACGTCTCCTCTCGTCTCCTCACCTCTCCCCTCTCCTCTCTTCTCCTCTCCTTACAAGCCTATAGATGAGGGATTTCAGACAATGTGTCCATTGTTACAATATTGTCAACAAAAATAGCACTAGTCTAAATAACATAACTTAATTCAACTTTTCTTACTACACATTCCAAACATTAACACACATCAAACACAACAACTCTTTTCTTACTACACATTCCAAACATTAACACACATCAAACACAACAACTCTTTCTTACTACACTTTCCAAACATTAACACACATCAAACACAACAACTCTTTCTTACTACACTTTCCAAACATTAACACACATCAAACACAACAACTCTTTCCCACTACACTTTCCAAACATTAACACACATCAAACACAACAACTCTTTCTTACTACACTTTCCAAACATTAACACACATCAAACACAACAACTCTTTCTTACTACACTTTCCAAACATTAACACACATCAAACACAACAACTCTTTCCCACTACACTTTCCAAATGTTAACACACATCAAACACAACAACTCTTTCTTACTACACTTTCCAAATGTTAACACACATCAAACACAACAACTCTTTCCCACTACACTTTCCAAACATTAACACACATCAAACACAACAACTCTTTCCCACTACACTTTCCAAACATTAGGCGTTTCTAAGATGTGGGGTCAATATCAATCTACAATCTAGATTGATTTGATTCATTAATTTGGCGTTCTCTCATGTAAAATATCCAACATCCAATATTCAGAAGTAGTGATTACTACACAGAAGTAACTTTAGTTCCACCATTTGCTATTTGCTTCAAACATAATTTGGATCAGTTGTAACTTTGACCATTTCTAACAATTTCTAGACAGTGAATTTACACAAGCACTTGAGTGAAATTCATAGTACCTATAGGGACTGTGATTGAATGAACGCAGATTGTCAGATTTGTTTACCAAACCCTTATCCTGGTGCCTGCAAGGTTCGTCTGTACCACTAATGTCAGCCACTATGTGTTACAATATTGGGCTGGTGTCATAGACCTGGCCCAAAAGTACATACATACATGTTAGTTAGTTAGTTAGTGATAATAGTCAAACATGGTTTTTCATGTTCTGACTTGCTGAAATGTGTGTTGCATATGTCAGGTGTGCCTGATCACTGTTGTTGTGACTGCACATGTTAGTTACACATAATAGTCAAATCAACGAACTGGCGTGCTCAACCCGACGTTTTAAAGATGGTTACTGGGTGCCGATCCAAACATCTCAAAAATTAAATCAAAAACAGCACTCACAGATGTCTGTAAAGTTTAAACTTTTAATACGCACAGCAGCAAAGATACAACGAACGTTTCAGCCTCACAGGCTTTCCTCAGCGTTGCAACAAACAGTGGGTGTGACCCATATAAGTAGGAGCCAGGACCATGCTGAATGAAACCAGCTGTGGAAAATGCATGCATCAATCAATCAATCAATCAATCTTCAACATATCTAGAACAAACAGAGTGGTCAAGAACCTACATAACAAATAAATAAGATGACTGCACAGCTGATCAGAATACATCAACATGACTGATTAAATCACTCACAGATCCTAAAAGAAATAAATCTGTGAACAAAACAAATATAAAAGAATAGATGAATATGGACAATTGTAGATATATACAAGTATCAATCTGTATAAGTGGTATCTGTCACAACGATATCAAAAATACCAGAAGCATATTAGAAGTAGCCTATAAGAAAAATAAGAAGAATTTAAGGAAACCCCTCAGTCTAGAACTGCATGACAGGAGCAGATAACCCATCTCAAAATGTGTAAGCATGACCAATCACATATCAAAACACATATCAAAACAAGGGATCAACCACTTACAAGAAACAAGAGAGCAATAATTCTTCATTTAAACCCTTAGGATGCTCAGTCTGTAAGTGGTGTATCCAATATGCTTCTCTCTGGAGAAGTTTTCTCTCCCTGTCTCCTCCTCTCAGAAGTGGCCCCACTGACTCAATCCCCATAAAACGTAAGCTACAAACGCCATGGTCATATTTATTAAAGTGTTTGGCAACCGGAGATTTCTCGTCACCCCTTCTGATGCTGCTCTTATGTTCGGAAATTCTAATTCTCAGTTGTCTTTTTGTTTTCCCCACGTAGTACAAACCACAAGGGCATTTTAAAAGGTAGACAACATGAGTGGACCGACATGTGATTCTATCTTTGACCATCATCGATTTCCCCGTATGGGGATGTGAGAATTGATTACCTTTAATCATGGCGTTGCAGCTTACACAATTCAAACACGGAAAATTACCTGGAGGAAGAGAATTTAAAAAATGTGTGGGTTTCACGTAAAGATCGGTCTTTACAAGCTTGTCATTCACATTTTTTTGTCGCTTAGTGGCGAATATAGGATACTTGACAAACTCGCGACCCACAACGGGATCACTGGACAATATATGCCAATGTTTTCTAATGACATTTTTAACCGACTGGGAGATCGGAGAAAACGTTGTGGATAAAACAAGGGGCTGCTGTTTGAGAGGAGGAGGATTGGGCTTCAAGAGACTCTCCCTATCTTTATCGCGGACCTTGGACATACAAATATTTAGCAGTTTTTGATCATAACCCTTTTCTGAAAAACGGGTGCACATGGCATCAGCCTGTCTCTCAAATTCATCACCAGAGCTACATATCCTTTTAATTCTTAGCAGCTGACTGTAAGGTAAACTCTTTTTTAGGCTATGTGGATGATAGCTCGAAAAATGTAAATAATTGTTCCTATCCGTTTTTTTTCTAAAGACGGTCGTGTGTATTAGTTCAGATTTATTTACCCTTACATCCAAAAAAGGCACAGTTTCTCTGCTTGCCTCCAGTGTGAAAGAGATGGTGGGGACTCTAGAATTTAGATGTAACTTAAACAATTCTAGTTCCTCTGCTGTACCTGTGAACACGAAAAACAGATCGTCGATATATCTAAACCAGCATTTGATAAGAGACAAATATGGATTATTTTTGTACACATGATCTTCCTCAAACTTCCCCATAAACAGGTTTGCATAATTAGGGCTAAATGGACTACCCATCGAGACGCCCTGTCTCTGTAAATAAAAGTCATTGTTAAATCTGAAATAATTCTTAGTAAGGACAAGTTCAGACAATTTAGATAACAATTCAGTGGAAGGAAGTTGTGTTGACCTAGAATTCAGATAATACTGTAGAGCCTCCAAACCCTCTTTATGGGGCACATTGGTATATAAGCTCGCCACGTCCATCGTGCACAGCCAATCAGAGTCACTGATCCCACCCACAGATGTTAACTTTCTCAAAAAATCAGAGGTGTCTCCTACATAAGAGGGTAACTGAGTTACCAAAGCTTTAATATGATAATCTATAAATTGGGAGATGGGCTCAGTCAGGGACCCAATCCCGGACACTATGGGGCGCCCTGGGACCGGTTCCTGACAGCTCTTGTGGATTTTCGGTAAGGTGTACAATATTGGACGTATTGGATGCACTTGAAACAAAAACTTATATTCATCCTGTGATATATATTGATTACTTGCTGCCCAGTCTAAAATGTTACTAATTTCACCAGAAAATACCAGAGTGGGATCATAACTTAAAGGTATGTAAAAGTCCGCATTACTTAACTGATTCATAATCTCAGTGCAATAAGAGTCCCTGTTTTGCAGTACAACTGCACCCCCTTTGTCAGCTTTACGTATTACAACAGAATCATCTTTAGACAGATTATAAAGTGCTCGTCTCTCCTGTGGGGATAGGTTAGAGTGACATTTATTGACATCAGACGATGAGACAAGAAGAGAAACATCATTATCCACAAGTCGACAAAATGTGAGTACAGAGGCATTAGACACTGGGGGAACAAAAGAACTCCTAGGTTTAAACTTTTTGCCAGTACAAAGCTCGGTCGCTTCTACCTCGCCGTGGTGCTCCGAGCTCATCTCAGGAGAGTCGTGTCCCAGAGCGTTATGGGGAGAGTTACTTTGTCCAAAGTCTCTACAGAAAAATGATCTTAATTTAAGTATACGGAAAAACTTGAACAGTTCAATCTTTGTAGTGAATCCATCAGCCTCTTTCGAAGGCACAAAGGACAGGCCCTTGGATAGCACAGAAGTCTCAAAGTCATCAAGCTGCCTTTTTGACAAATTAATTATATTGGAGGTCTTCCCCTCAATAGGTACCTGTCTGTGCCGCCTGCCGCCCCGCCGTGTTGGTTTCCTCTTATAGCCGTCTTGGTGCGGCCGGTGCGTTGCGTTGTCTCTAAAAAACGAGCCTGCCTGGACGTTGCTGTGGATTCATTCCCGGACGGGCCGGTCCCATCTGAAGACGGTCCACTGGATGACCGATCGTATCTCCTGCGTGGCCAGTGCGCCCTCTCCGTGCGTCCAGAGAGCCAGGAATATACGCGGTCGTTCTTATAATCCAATGTGTCACGTCGATATTTCTGGAGTTTCATCTCCGACAGCTCTTTCTGGTAGGATTCAATTAAAGTAGAACAGTGATCATTCAACTCTTTCATCTGCTTAGAGTTGAGTTTGGATTGTAACTCCGACTGTAACTCCGTGATTTCGGCTCGGATTTTGGATAACTCCTGTTGTGTGTGCTCAATCACCAGCAGGATCAAGTCCAAAGAACACTTATTTAGGACTTCGCACCATTTCTTACAGAAAGCCGGGTCATGGCTGCCCAGTGTAGGTGCTTTATTCATTCTTAATCCCCTTGGAATTCTTTTGTTTCTCCAGTATTGGGATAGAGTCGAACCATGCAGCAAAAGGCGAGTCTCTTTCTTTTTCAAGTGTTCAAGGCGTTGAGCCAAAGTGTCCGATGTGTCCAAGATCTCATGGGAGACGTTCTGAGGGAAAAGAATCCTCTCACTGTCCGAGTCAGAGAACATCAAAGTGGAGGCCCTGGCCTCAGTGAACTTGTCAATCTCTTCAAAAGACATACTGCTGTGCGTAAAGGGGAGCGCCGCCCCAAACAATACACTAATCAACGAACTGGCGTGCTCAACCCGACGTTTTAAAGATGGTTACTGGGTGCCGATCCAAACATCTCAAAAATTAAATCAAAAACAGCACTCACAGATGTCTGTAAAGTTTAAACTTTTAATACGCACAGCAGCAAAGATACAACGAACGTTTCAGCCTCACAGGCTTTCCTCAGCGTTGCAACAAACAGTGGGTGTGACCCATATAAGTAGGAGCCAGGACCATGCTGAATGAAACCAGCTGTGGAAAATGCATGCATCAATCAATCAATCAATCAATCTTCAACATATCTAGAACAAACAGAGTGGTCAAGAACCTACATAACAAATAAATAAGATGACCGCACAGCTGATCAGAATACATCAACATGACTGATTAAATCACTCACAGATCCTAAAAGAAATAAATCTGTGAACAAAACAAATATAAAAGAATAGATGAATATGGACAATTGTAGATATATACAAGTATCAATCTGTATAAGTGGTATCTGTCACAACGATATCAAAAATACCAGAAGCATATTAGAAGTAGCCTATAAGAAAAATAAGAAGAATTTAAGGAAACCCCTCAGTCTAGAACTGCATGACAGGAGCAGATAACCCATCTCAAAATGTGTAAGCATGACCAATCACATATCAAAACACATATCAAAACAAGGGATCAACCACTTACAAGAAACAAGAGAGCAATAATTCTTCATTTAAACCCTTAGGATGCTCAGTCTGTAAGTGGTGTATCCAATATGCTTCTCTCTGGAGAAGTTTTCTCTCCCTGTCTCCTCCTCTCAGAAGTGGCCCCACTGACTCAATCCCCATAAAACCTAAGCTACAAACGCCATGGTCATATTTATTAAAGTGTTTGGCAACCGGAGATTTCTCGTCACCCCTTCTGATGCTGCTCTTATGTTCGGAAATTCTAATTCTCAGTTGTCTTTTTGTTTTCCCCACGTAGTACAAACCACAAGGGCATTTTAAAAGGTAGACAACATGAGTGGACCGACATGTGATTCTATCTTTGACCATCATCGATTTCCCCGTATGGGGATGTGAGAATTGATTACCTTTAATCATGGCGTTGCAGCTTACACAATTCAAACACGGAAAATTACCTGGAGGAAGAGAAGCCTTCATATCAGTTGGTTGTGTCAATGATTTTCTGCACCTCTTGATGCGTCAGCATTGTCTTTGTCAGGCTTAGAAGCAATGTCTAAACAGTAAACAGTTTATGACAAGTGGTGGCAGCATGCTATGCTACTACACAAGACGTGTTATGGTACATAAATAATATGTAGCGTGTAATAATCTGAAGAACTCTGTCAGAGTTCTACTCTGTCATTATTTTTACATTTGACTTTGAGAACTATGATGAACTGTTAGTCTCTGTACTGATGTACAAAAGTAACAAGATTGAGGTTGTGAAATCTTCAACTGTAATAAAAAAACTGGATATAATATAACTGAATCAGTTAGGCCAAATTATTATCAGTCAGGTCGGTAATGACCGGGGGAAATTATATGATTATTGTCCATTGTGTGTAGGATACAACTTTGTTTATCATTCTACCCCCTCACACTATACAGTCTGTATTTAACTCAACACACTGTACCTGCCCCTTGACCTCGGAGGGGCTCTTCTGTCAACGGGCCTGAGGCAAGGTGTGGTGATCACAAGCATTGGCATAAATATTGTGACAATGAAATTGGTAAATTGGTTAAGCAAAGCAAGTAATGCTTATGTAATGTAGTTTGTAAGATGTATTTTACAAGATATTTTCTGAGATTTGGTTATATTAACTTATTATTTATATTATTATTCTATTATTATTATTCTAATTATTATCTACTATTATTCTAATTATTATATTATTATATTATTATATTATTATTATTATTAGGGGTTATTATGTATATTAACTATACATATTAAAGTATAGATGATTGTTTTGCCCACCTTATCAAAACAAATGTACAGCATATTAAAGTATAGATGATTGTTTTGCCCACCTTATATGGTTGCCTTATCAAAACAAATGTATAGCATGTTAAAGTTTTAAATAAAGTCAAGTCAAGTCAAATCCAACAGGTCTTAATGTCAATTAATTTAGCTTTAACGTGTTTTTTGAAACACACACACACACACCCACACATTGACCCCTCTCATATATACGTAACTGCCTATAACTGTACACATATTCCTTTCACACACACTTTTCAAAATAGACACTCTTTCATATTGTGATTCATAGTGATTCTTGTTTGTTTTATGTGATCCCGGTTTTTAAGCAAACCGGATCCAGTTTCCTTGTATGTGTACATCCTGTACAAGACACATCCTGTACAAGGCACATCCTGTACAAGGTACATACTACATTGGACTCAATGATTCACAGATGTATCAAACAAATGTATGTTTTACTGATACAAATGACCAAATTACCACAAATTCAACATGTAATGCCATTTTCTCAATAATTTTGGTCAAAACATTTGGTATGGCCCAAGATCAGACATTGTAATGAGGACCTTGGTATCACTGGCGTATAGCCAGACTTGGCACATTTGGGGTGCCTCAGGTCAGTCCTTGTAATGACTTGATCAAAAATATTACAGACAATATATATATATATATAGTAAATATAATTGTATAATATATTCAAAGTATTGTTAATTGTTAATTATTATTATTCAAAAACCTGAAAATACTGTAAATACTGTAAATAAACTAAAACTAAAACTTGGAACTTGTACTGTGTGTTAATTTAATGTGTTTTTGAAACACACAACCACATATAAAATCTCAAGTGAGATTTTGAGAAAGAAAAAAGAGAAAAGAAAAATTCACCCTGTGCGCTCGGTGTTACAAAGTGCGGACTTTTGAACCCTAGCGGCTTCCGTCGAGCCGACTCGAACATGACGAGCGTGACGTAACTGTGACGTTGCTTGCTGCCAACCAAAACAGTTGCTCAGGGGAGGAGATGCCGTATTTGATAGGTACACAATGAAGCGAAAGCAAACGACTCAAACGACACTCATTCAGTGTTTTCGTAGGCCTCCCTGCCCTGCTACTGCAGCTGTAGCTGTAGATGGCAATACAGAAAGGAATCCTGAGGACTGTGATGAGGCAGCTGCTATCGCAACGTTACCTGATGATATCGACATAATTCAAACCATCCCTAGAAGATGTTTGAAGAAGGCAGCCATCCTGGCCACAATAGATCAAATACAACAAACCTACGGCGAGAAATACGCCATGGACATAACCGCACACATTTTACGGAAGATCGGGAGGGGCGATTTAGCCGAACGTTTAACAGGACCCAATTTTTAAAAAGCCACGCCCTCCATCTTACTTTTTCTTCACATTTGTTCACATTTGTTCTCTAACAAATTCCGGTCAGCGCCATTTTTGATGATCTCCTCCCATATCCCTACGCCACGCCCTCCCCTAGACCTAGCTCCTCCTCCTCATCACAACATAAGGATAAAAGAGACGGGTTCAAAAGAGAGTCATACCATTTTACACAATAAAAAAGACAGATATCATCATGGAGACCCCGTCGCCGTCACCATTGTCCTTCATTACAACTCACAGCCACTCTGAATCGGAGGAAGAAGAGTTGAACCGTCTGATGTACGGATGTTCCGCGTCGTCATCACCCTTGTTCTTCATTACCCCACCTACCTCACCTCCTTCCTCACAGGTAGACCTTGAAGAGTTGAACCGTCTGATGTACGGATGTTCCCCGTCGTCGTCACCAATGTTCTTCCCCACCCCACCTAACTCACCGGAAGACCTTCCTTCTCCTCCGAACTCGCCCCTGACTCTGGACCAGCCAGATGGACTGCTCAGTTTTACTTTTCTGAACATTATAAAAGCCTGCACCAGCATGCTACCCCTTCAAGAGTGCAGGATGCTTCGGAAGCTTTTCTGTATGAACTGAGGGAAATATAAATACAAATTCCTTGTATGTAACTTGTATATTGTGCCAATAAAAAATAAAATTGATTCTCATCATAATCTGGTTTTTTTCTTAATAATATTAATGTTGTACAAATGTCTGTTGTAATGAAATAATGAATAACATTATTACACAATATAATCCTAATGTTAATTTAAAATTAAATATTCCTCTAAATATTGCTCCTCTAAATATTGCTCCTCTAATATATAAGTTGCAGACTCTCATTGTTCACCATTGTACGTACACAGCCTCCATTTACCCATGGGAACTGGTCATGGGTTAGGGTTAGAGTCAGGATCAGGGTCAGGGATTTCCAGAGGTTTGGGGTATCGACAGCAAAACAACGCAGAAAAAGAGTTATTTCTTTTTATTATCTTTATTGTTTATTTGAACAGGGACCGTATACAATAAAAATATATTGCATATAAAAATATTGCCACCACAGGTGCAAACCTACGTCTTCAAATACACCATGGGCATAATCGTACAGTTACGTTGAGCTTCTTCTCCTTGCTCATCGATCGTTGTCGCCACAGAGGCTGCGTCAGCCTGCGTCAGCTCTTTTCTTTTTTTTGCTTTTTTCTCTTTTATTTTTATATTTTCCTCCTCGTAATAGAATTGGTAGTGCCGGTCCTGGGAAAAGTCGACAAAACATCCCAACTCCCAAAGGGATATTGAACAGTCTCCTCGCTCCTCCCTCAGATAACACCCGGTATGGTTCACCTGGTCGGTGAACCGGCCATCCCGATTCAATGCCTCTCGAAGCTTTTCTCCCTTTAGCGCATACACTTGCAGAGTCAGCTTTTCCCGCTGGGACATCTTCCTCAACACCTTGCTGTTTAGCATGTGGCGCCCCTTGTCTTTCCACGTTACATTCACAAAGAATGTGACGTAACTATCCAACGGCTCGTCGGGGTACAGCAGCTTGTCAGAATGCTTTGGTATGTCATCGAACTTAATCAGCTTGATGGTGAGCGTTTCGTCAACATTGACTACACCACAAGGAGCATGTGGCGCTAGCATGCTTCCATCCTCTCTGGTAATCAGAGGATACAACCCAGAGGGATTGGCGCCGACTCTCAGCTGCTGTATCGATTTCTCGATGGTACAGGGTTTTCCGCACGAATGTGACCACCTAGTGAAGCTATTCTGCTTCCTAACGTAGAAGCTATGCATGTGGCGTTTTTCATAGTTACATCCGTGTCCTTCCACGCATGCCATGCTTAGTAACGTGCAGAAATCGTATAGGGGCACGGCTACTTATTCACACTCAAACTCCTCCCCATCAGCCAAAGGGCCTCTTCTGTCAACGGGCCCTCCCCC
The DNA here is from genome assembly GCF_964638095.1 of Poromitra crassiceps. Lineage (NCBI taxonomy): Eukaryota > Metazoa > Chordata > Actinopteri > Beryciformes > Melamphaidae > Poromitra > Poromitra crassiceps. The sequence goes on from NC_139635.1 coordinate 16,476,144, forward strand.
ATTTCGAGTAAAATTGACGACAAACATCGGATAATAAGAACAGTAAGAACAGTAAGAACACCGCAAGGCATCAGGTAGCAAGTAATACTCGAGCAAATTATCGTATGTTATCTTATGTTAGTAGACACACGTCACTATATAGCTACCATACATCTAACGTCCATAACATGGTGGACCATTTAACGTATTCAGATTTAACTCTGTATTCAGACCATTGGATTCAGCCAGAAACCAGAGTACGTTATAGCGTTATAAATATAGCCACGTTATAAACAGCTAACCAGCGCCGGGGTTAAATCAAAAATCGAGATAAATCAATATGGTCATTCAGTGGCGTTTTTACTGCAATGCAAAGTAAGTAGCGTTAGTCGCTACATTAGCCAAAGTACCGGTAGTATCTGACTACCCATAATGCATTACGGTGATAATGCAAATTCGGAAACTCCCCCAGCACCCGCTGGGGGCCGCATTTCATTCAATTTAATTCATTCAACCCATCAAACGAAATGAAACAATATCCGGAAGTGAGCTTAATTTTGCTGTGTTAAAGTCAATGAGCACCATGGGGCCATTAATATATACATCAATGGTCTCCACCAAGCATGGTTAGGGTTTAGGGTTTAGGGTTTAGGGTGGGACAGGATTTTTTCAGAGGTTTGATTGTGGGACAGTGTGGGTAAATGCAATTACAATAACACAAACTGCTCGAGAAGAGTTGTTTTTCCACGCAAAGTGTACTTTTAAAGTTATAGTTTTATAGAGACCAGCACAAAATAGCTTGTTTATAATAATAATGAACTTTTATTTGTATAGCACCTTTCATACATAAAATGCAGCTCAAAGCGTTTTACACATGAAGAATAAACAAAGGTAAATCAGTGAAAATCAGTAAAACAGTGAAATTTATGTGATGTAAAGTTATGTGACCTCTCTTCTTGGTTTTAGTTAAACTAATTGAACTAATTGTAGCCTGTCAGTATTACTACTATTACAGTAGTCAGGGTGTTATGAAGAGTTTGATACGTTGCTTTGATAAGTACTTAGTTTACCACGTGCTATTTGGATAGCCAATTCAGTACCACGTTTCGCCTCTAGGTGTCAGGCATAATCACATATCTAGGAGGGGTTTATATACTTTAAACTTTTTTTCTTTTCTCTTTTTTCTTTCTCAAAATCTCACTTGAGATTTTATATGTGGTTGTGTGTTTCAAAAACACATTAAATTAACACACAGTACAAGTTCCAAGTTTTAGTTTTAGTTTATTTACAGTATTTACAGTATTTTCAGGTTTTTGAATAATAATAATTAACAATTAACAATACTTTGAATATATTATACAATTATATTTACTATATATATATATATATATATTGTCTGTAATATTTTTGATCAAGTCATTACAAGGACTGACCTGAGGCACCCCAAATGTGCCAAGTCTGGCTATACGCCAGTGATACCAAGGTCCTCATTACAATGTCTGATCTTGGGCCATACCAAATGTTTTGACCAAAATTATTGAGAAAATGACATTACATGTTGAATTTGTGGTAATTTGGTCATTTGTATCAGTAAAACATACATTTGTTTGATACATCTGTGAATCATTGAGTCCAATGTAGTATGTACCTTGTACAGGATGTGCCTTGTACAGGATGTGCCTTGTACAGGATGTACACATACAAGGAAACTGGATCCGGTTTGCTTAAAAACCGGGATCACATAAAACAAACAAGAATCACTATGAATCACAATATGAAAGAGTGTCTATTTTGAAAAGTGTGTGTGAAAGGAATATGTGTACAGTTATAGGCAGTTACGTATATATGAGAGGGGTCAATGTGTGGGTGTGTGTGTGTGTGTGTTTCAAAAAACACGTTAAAGCTAAATTAATTGACATTAAGACCTGTTGGATTTGACTTGACTTGACTTTATTTAAAACTTTAACATGCTATACATTTGTTTTGATAAGGCAACCATATAAGGTGGGCAAAACAATCATCTATACTTTAATATGCTGTACATTTGTTTTGATAAGGTGGGCAAAACAATCATCTATACTTTAATATGTATAGTTAATATACATAATAACCCCTAATAATAATAATAATATAATAATATAATAATATAATAATTAGAATAATAGTAGATAATAATTAGAATAATAATAATAGAATAATAATATAAATAATAAGTTAATATAACCAAATCTCAGAAAATATCTTGTAAAATACATCTTACAAACTACATTACATAAGCATTACTTGCTTTGCTTAACCAATTTACCAATTTCATTGTCACAATATTTATGCCAATGCTTGTGATCACCACACCTTGCCTCAGGCCCGTTGACAGAAGAGCCCCTCCGAGGTCAACGGGCAGGTACAGTGTGTTGAGTTAAATACAGACTGTATAGTGTGAGGGGGTAGAATGATAAACAAAGTTGTATCCTACACACAATGGACAATAATCATATAATTTCCCCCGGTCATTACCGACCTGACTGATAATAATTTGGCCTAACTGATTCAGTTATATTATATCCAGTTTTTTTATTACAGTTGAAGATTTCACAACCTCAATCTTGTTACTTTTGTACATCAGTACAGAGACTAACAGTTCATCATAGTTCTCAAAGTCAAATGTAAAAATAATGACAGAGTAGAACTCTGACAGAGTTCTTCAGATTATTACACGCTACATATTATTTATGTACCATAACACGTCTTGTGTAGTAGCATAGCATGCTGCCACCACTTGTCATAAACTGTTTACTGTTTAGACATTGCTTCTAAGCCTGACAAAGACAATGCTGACGCATCAAGAGGTGCAGAAAATCATTGACACAACCAACTGATATGAAGGCTTGTAGGTATGTATGACACACTTACAATCACCTGAAAATACACATTGGTTAATTAGAACCGCAAATCACACGCCATTAAAAACAAACCACTTGTAAGTATGCAAGTATGAAAGATTGCAACTATGCAATAACTTACAATAAACTGAAATTACACATTGTGTAGGCCAATTAACTGTTTTAAAAACTGTTTTACGTGACGTGTAAAACATTTCAGCACGTCAGAACATGAAAACTTATGTTTGACTATTATGTGTAACTAACATGTATATATGCAACACACATTTCAGCAAGTCAGAACATGAAAAAACCATGTTTGACTATTATGTGTAACTAACATGTGCAGTCACAACAACAGTGATCAGGCACACCTGACATATGCAACACACATTTCAGCAAGTCAGAACATGAAAAACCATGTTTGACTATTATCACTAACTAACTAACTAACATGTATGTATGTACTTTTGGGCCAGGTCTATGACACCAGCCCAATATTGTAACACATAGTGGCTGACATTAGTGGTACAGACGAACCTTGCAGGCACCAGGATAAGGGTTTGGTAAACAAATCTGACTGTCAGGATCGGAGTTAGACGTGTGGATCTATTCGCGGGTAGTTGATGACCACGGGAAACTTGGTAGGTCTGGAGAAGCTGGGGTGTTGTGGAACTTGGTAGCTTGATAGCTGGGGCTGCACTGTTCGAGGTTTTGGGAACGGTTGCAGAGAGATTGCAGAAGTTGCTGGTTGCAGGAATTGCAGGTTGCAGACGTTGCCGAGATTGGTATGATCCTAGTTTAGATTATGAATCACTGGCCAGAGCCTGCCGGAACAGGCCTTTATAGATCCGAGCATGACACCACCTGTGCTATGACATCATACCGTTTGTGACATCATCAGAGACATGACATCACCTGTGCTATGACATCACTAGCGAAAGGCATGAAAGACACTTATGAACCATGACATCATCAGTGATCGATGACATCATAGTCGGAATGACGACGTCAAAGTAGGAATGATGACGTCATCCTAACAGTACCCTCCCCTCAACGGACGTCACCTGGCGTCCAATGAGGCCATCAAGGATGGCATCTGGGAGACAAAAAATCCGTAGGTTCTGGTGGAGGTGCTCTTCCGCAGGTGGTTAGACGCAGGTGGTTAGGCCCCAAAGGGGGTGTAAGAGAGTGAGGTGCTCTTCAGCAGGTGGTTAGATGCAGGTGGTCAGACCCCAAAGGGGGTGCAGGACAGTGGAGGTGCTCCTCCCTAATACAGGATATCGAAGCCATAGATGGACCGATACGTGGATAGAACTTCCACCGGGTCCGGTGGATCCTCTGGGACCGGCCATCCCCCGGGGCACGATCCAAACATGGGAGGCTGGGGACCATCAAAAGGGTCAAATGCCGCCGTCTCCGAAGGCCGAGCCGCAGGGGGATCTGACACAGCGAGGCCTGCCCTCCCGACCTGTAGTTTGGGGAGGTCACCCACCGTCTCCTCCTTTAAACGCCTCTTATTTCTTCTTACTCTTGACCGAGGGCTGACGACACTACGGGAGCCTCCCAGCATGAAGCTGGAACCTACGTGTTGGTCAAGGACAGGAATTGGCTGCTGCTGGGGTACGGGTTCAGACTCGGCGAGGGGAAGGTCCACAGGTTGTGCCTCAGGTACAGGTTCAGACTCGGCGAGGGGCAGGTCCACAGGTTGTGCCTCAGGTTGTGCCTCAGGGCCAGCAGACTCGGAGGCCCCCTGCGGGGGGACGGAGCCGATCTGCAGGCAGCGATTGAACTTCCCAATGAGACGGTCGACAGTCCTCTCCAACTCGTTAACCCTCTTGGAGACACACTGCCACTCCTGGGTCCTGCAGGGAGCGCTACCCAACCGTACAGATCTTTCGGCTGGACACGTAGAGTCTTGATCCACTGAGAGTACCACGGGCCGGCGAGCGGTGGGACCACTTACTGGACGCCGGGAGCAGGAGGAGAGGTAATGCCCGGCTCGGCCACAGTACAGGCAGCTCCGGGTGTCCAAACGGCGCTGCCTCTCCTCTGGTGTGATGCGAACCCTGCCGGTCAGATCACGGTACAGATGGCTGCTGGGACTCGAATGTGGCTGCCCCTGCTCTGGGATGACGCGAACTCCCCCCCAGAATATGCCCTTAGCAGCTGGAGGCGGCCGAGAGGCAGAGCTAAAAGCAACGGCCGCTGTAGACAGGGGAGTAGCAGGTCTGGAAACCTCCAGAACGGCGGTGCGCTCGGAAGCTGGGGCTTCGAGACGATCTAGCCGGCCAATCAAGAGGGCGTGCCGATCAGCGGCTGCGGAAGCCAGAGTCTGGATTGCTTTTTCCTGGTGGGCAATCAGGCGTCTTGACTCAAGTGCGAGGTCTTGCAGAGGCTGCGGGGTGACACCCTGGGGGCCTAGCCCTTCGAGACGATCTAGCCTTCTATCGAGACGATCTAGCCTTCGATCTAGGTGCTTAAGTATGATATGGAAGTCTCCGAACGTGATAGGACGAGTGGAGACATCAGGATGAGTGAAGGTATCAGGATGAGTGGAGATATCCAGCTGACCGCCTGGTGGGTCAGCTGAGGCCTCTTTGATCGGTGGAAATCTATCCGCTAAATCCGTTTCTGAGTGATTCATACTGTCAGGATCGGAGTTAGACGTGTGGATCTATTCGCGGGTAGTTGATGACCACGGGAAACTTGGTAGGTCTGGAGAAGCTGGGGTGTTGTGGAACTTGGTAGCTTGATAGCTGGGGCTGCACTGTTCGAGGTTTTGGGAACGGTTGCAGAGAGATTGCAGAAGTTGCTGGTTGCAGGAATTGCAGGTTGCAGACGTTGCCGAGATTGGTATGATCCTAGTTTAGATTATGAATCACTGGCCAGAGCCTGCCGGAACAGGCCTTTATAGATCCGAGCATGACACCACCTGTGCTATGACATCATACCGTTTGTGACATCATCAGAGACATGACATCACCTGTGCTATGACATCACTAGCGAAAGGCATGAAAGACACTTATGAACCATGACATCATCAGTGATCGATGACATCATAGTCGGAATGACGACGTCAAAGTAGGAATGATGACGTCATCCTAACACTGACAATCTGCGTTCATTCAATCACAGTCCCTATAGGTACTATGAATTTCACTCAAGTGCTTGTGTAAATTCACTGTCTAGAAATTGTTAGAAATGGTCAAAGTTACAACTGATCCAAATTATGTTTGAAGCAAATAGCAAATGGTGGAACTAAAGTTACTTCTGTGTAGTAATCACTACTTCTGAATATTGGATGTTGGATATTTTACATGAGAGAACGCCAAATTAATGAATCAAATCAATCTAGATTGTAGATTGATATTGACCCCACATCTTAGAAACGCCTAATGTTTGGAAAGTGTAGTGGGAAAGAGTTGTTGTGTTTGATGTGTGTTAATGTTTGGAAAGTGTAGTGGGAAAGAGTTGTTGTGTTTGATGTGTGTTAACATTTGGAAAGTGTAGTAAGAAAGAGTTGTTGTGTTTGATGTGTGTTAACATTTGGAAAGTGTAGTGGGAAAGAGTTGTTGTGTTTGATGTGTGTTAATGTTTGGAAAGTGTAGTAAGAAAGAGTTGTTGTGTTTGATGTGTGTTAATGTTTGGAAAGTGTAGTAAGAAAGAGTTGTTGTGTTTGATGTGTGTTAATGTTTGGAAAGTGTAGTGGGAAAGAGTTGTTGTGTTTGATGTGTGTTAACTCATTGAATGCCAATGACGACAGCTGTCGTCAATTCAAATACTGACGTAGAGTGCCAATGACGACGGTTGTCGTCAATTGCGTTTTTTGACGGTGGGACGTGGATCAATCCCTGATACATCTCTGGTACAACTATTGTAGCTATTGGAGGTCTATAACCTATTTTACAGAACCCTTAGGTGGCGACAGTGCTCTCCACATAACAGAAAGGCAAGGAAAAAACAAAGAAGAAGTCGTTATGGAAACGGAAATCGCATCGCATCCGTATGCATCGATATGCTGAAGCACGTTACTGCAGCTGTGCCTGCAGCAGCCAATCTGCTCCCACAATTGAGCCGCTCTGTGTCGGTTGCGACAGCACATCCGCACATCCACACCGTGGAGTTATTATTCTCAACTGGAAGCATCGTTGCCGGTGACAAACACACGCGGAACGCTGTAAAAAAGCTGCACCCTTCACTGTGCGCACAGCAAACTCAGCAGAGAGCCACCACAGACAGGAGGAGGAGTGTGCAGTTGAGGCGAGGCGGGGCGGGGCGGGGCGGGGCGGGGGGGGGGGGGGGGGGCACGCAGAGCAGCACGCAACACCCAGACAGACCCAGGCAGCAGGACAGGATTGACAAACGCAAGCCAGAATATCCGATGCCCACCAGCAGCAAATCAAGACCAGCAAGAAGCTGCAACCAGCAGCGCACGCAGGGGCCAGCGCTGCTGGTTGTAGCTAAAAATATTATTCTGCCAAACAAAATTCCCTGGCCTAAACTGTTTTATTGAAGGAAATTATTTTTGAGGTGTGACTACATTAGAAAAGATTAGCTTCAGAGTCAGTGTGTGCTTGAAATGTTTAATTTCACAAAAGGCCAATTATCTCAGCTTCTAGAAAAAAATTGCTGTTTTTGGATGAATCAAGCTATCTTCTCCGGCTCATAACTAAAGAACGGAAAATGGGATCAATAAACTTTTTTTTGCAGATGATAGAATAGAGTCTCATCGTTCTTTGTGCGTGTTCAGTGTTTACATAGTAATATCACACAATATTCTGTGGGCCTCGAGAAATCACTGAAAACGCTCTGAAACTCTGGCACTGGGAGCGTCCGTTCTCCAAAAGTGGCTGGCACTCAATGAGTTAATGTTTGGAAAGTGTAGTAAGAAAGAGTTGTTGTGTTTGATGTGTGTTAATGTTTGGAAAGTGTAGTAAGAAAGAGTTGTTGTGTTTGATGTGTGTTAATGTTTGGAATGTGTAGTAAGAAAAGAGTTGTTGTGTTTGATGTGTGTTAATGTTTGGAATGTGTAGTAAGAAAAGTTGAATTAAGTTATGTTATTTAGACTAGTGCTATTTTTGTTGACAATATTGTAACAATGGACACATTGTCTGAAATCCCTCATCTATAGGCTTGTAAGGAGAGGAGAAGAGAGGAGAGGGGAGAGGTGAGGAGACGAGAGGAGACGTGAGGTGAGGAGAGAAGAGAGGAGAGGAGAGGAGGGGAGAGAAGAGGAGATAGGAGGGGGTGAGGTGTGGAGAGGAGAGAAGAGAAGAGGAGAGGTGGGGAGAGGAGAGAAGAGGAGAGGAGAGGAGAGGAGGGGGGAGGAGAGGAGAGGAGAGGAGAGGAGAGGAGAGGGGAGGGGAGGAGAGGAGAGACAAAGTTGAATTAAGTTGTAATACATACAACAAACATATTGTAAGTGTGATATACATTTTAATTTTATAACAATTGTATTACAAAGATTATTATTATTATATACCATTATTATTATTATTATTATTATTATATATATATATATATATATACTTGGTGCTTGTCTACAAAACATAAAGTCTCACAGTAAATTAACCAATTCTGTGAGGAGGACTAGTTAGTTATATAATAATATAGTTAGTAACTATTAAAATAATCATATAAAATACAGATACATAAAACTAAGATGTTTGTTCACGTTCAAGATTCATATTCAATCCATATTTTGAAATAATACCCGTAGGTCACGGATATCCGGGGTCTGGGTTGTACCAAGATTGAGAGTGGTTGAGATTTGTGAAATCTTCAACTGTAATAAAAAACGAGAGGGGTCCATGCTACTGTAACGTTATATCAATTTTTGGTCATATCGACCAAAACCAGGCCAATTCTACAGATCGTAGTGTATGCTAGCTAGCTAGCGCTAAGCTAACACTGATTCAATGTCGCCATATGTTTGAACCAAATGCTGTACAACACAAACAAGTTGCAAACCATTAATACTTACGCTCACACGTATAGTGATGCAGCTGATGCTATCATGTTGTTTTGTTTATTGTACTGTACAATAACGTAACAAAACTCTGATAGGACACATAGGCTGGCGTGTGTATGTATTCCAGTAAATATAATAACGCATCCGTTATTGCATACGCATAAACAACAAACTAACTTTTATCAATGCATCAATTTGGTCATTCAGTGGCATTTTACTGCCATATAACATTTTACAACGTAAAGCAATGTAGTTCACACGGGTACAAACTCTAGTAGTCATCACATAACATTGCAGATAACTAATATCGCGTAGCACATCAGTAATCTCCAAAAACACAGTGTTGAAACACACTAGTGCAGTGGTTCCCAACCTTTTCCAACTCAGGGCCCACTTTTATGTCTCAAAAATGTTCGCGGCCCACCTCCGACCCCATAAATACAAAGGCCATATAATGCGTTCTCAGAGCACTTTTTTATTGAAAATTGAACATAAAGGACTGAACTGAATACAGGAGAAACATGTTGGAAGCTCCACAGTCACTAACACAGCACCTGTAACATGTTGCAACACCTTCAGTATTACAGTTTTCAAGGAGCTGTCCACACACACACACACATACACACACACACGCGCACACACACACACACACACACACACACACACACACACACACACACACACACACACACACACACCAATCATTCAAGGAGCTGTCCATCAGCACCACACAGTTGTCAGAAATGACAAGCAAGGGGCTGTCTGTAACAGGCTAATTAACAAATGATTAATAAATAACGGTATCCTTCAACAATGGAAAAATGCATTCTCATAACAATTTGACATCCAATATCAGATCCAAACAAAATCCAAATATCAGAAGAAAGCCCATTAAATCGATAGGTTTACAAATAAACACAAACCCAATATAAAGATGATGTAAAGATGAAACTTCAATTCAAGCAAAAGCAATAACATCAAAGAAACAAAAATCATACTTTTTCAAGTATGATTTTTCAAAATCTTTTAAAAAAAAATGTTTTTTTTTTTTTTTCAAAAATCATACTTTTTTGGAAATGATTTGGCGGCCCACTTGCAATACCTTCGCGGCCCACCAGGGGGCCGCGGCCCACAGGTTGGGAATCACTGCACTAGTGCATGCTGGGTAACTCTGCTCTCGTTGAGAGACGGGCAAACGGCATAGTCATACACCATAGTCTGTATTCAATCGTTTTCAATTCAAACCTGAAATTGAAACCTCAATCTGTATTGATCATATTTAATTCAAAGCTTAATAGGCTTATAGCCTATCAAAATTATCATGGTGATGTCACAATTGGATCCGGAGTGGGAAAAACATGGGAAAATACATAATATGACACATGAATGATGAAGTTGACTGGAATGTTTCAGTGTGTCATGTTTACCTGTGAATTTGTGGGTGCGTGTGTTTGTGGCTGGCTGTGAATATGTGTGTGAGTGGGTGGGTGGGTGGGTGGGTGGGTGTGTGTGTGTGTGTGTGTGTGTGTGTGTGTGTGTGT
>NC_139635.1:16494016-16524016 GCF_964638095.1 Poromitra crassiceps
TAAATCATGTTTACCTGCACAGCGTGTAGAGCTCTCCTCTCTCCCCTCTCGCGCGCAAGCCCTCTTTCTCTCCTCTCTCTTTCTCTCTCCCCTCTCGCGCGCGAGCCCTCTTTCTCTCCTCTCTCTCTCTCCCTCTCGTGCTCGAGCCCTCTTTCTCTCCTCTCTCGCGCGCTCTCTTTCTCTCCTCTCTCTCTCCCTCTCGTGCACTCCCTCTTTCTCTCCTCTCTCTCTCCCACTCACTCTCTCTTGCTCTCCCTCTCTCTCGCGATCCCTCTCTCTCTCCCTCTCATGCGCGATCCCGCTTTCTCTCCTCTCTCACCCTCTCTTCTCCACCCCCCTCTCTGTCTCCCTCTCGCGCGCTCTCTCTCAAGGCTACATTAAAATAACTGAACGTCTCTCTCATGTCTCTCTGTAGTCAGCAGGCAGCAGCGGTGTGTGACTGCCACCTGCTGGCCCACACACTGAACTGACTGTACCATCACAGGTTTACACAGTGTCAAAGACTTTGTTCAGTCACTTCACTAAACTCAGCAGAAAACAGTCTTTAAAAACAGATGTTCATCTCTAAGTCCACAGGGATATGATTGAATGTGTTTATTTAAACTCTGCATTGTGCTAACCTACTGTCTATGCAGAGATGGGCAGTACTACGTACGGTATTTCAAATACATTTGTGTATTTTGTAATTTGTATTTGGCTGGACCGAGAAAAATAAGATGTAATTTGTTTTAAGATACTTTCAGACCTTGTATTTTGTGTATTTTAAATACATAAAATACTTTTTTCTTTAACTTTATGTCATTTCATTCTCAAATTGAAACTGTGGAGAAAAAAAATGTGACATGTCACTTCTACTCTACCTCTGGTTAACCTCTGATTGGCTTACCCTCAGAACAGAGGCAGAGTAGGGTGGGTCTTGAGTCAGACTTCACATCACTTCTTCATCTAGTATGAAGCCTTGTGTTGGTGGAAATTCCCCCAGAGATAAATTACTAATATAAATTGATGATTAAATATTGCACGCACTGGCCTATCTGCAAATGACATGGTTTACTGCATATTCAAACCAGTGTATCATATTAGAAATAACTAAGAACTAATTATCTTCTTAATTAAAATTGGCAAAGTGGGTGGCAGTGTGTGTGGCAGCAGTGTGGGTCATGATTGTGATGTCATCAGTGATGTCGATCAATTGTGATGTCATCAGTGATGTCACTCGAGCAACTGCCCAACTGTGATGTCACTCAGGCAGTTGTGATGTCATCAGTGATGTCACTCGAGCCGATTTTGCACATTTGCACGATGGCACCAAGGTGGGTGGGCGGTGTCTGTCTGTCTGTCAGTCATGATTCTGGGAGCCCGGGCAGCAGGCGATTTCCATAACTGCAGCCATGGCACATCATCTCCAGGGATACTGTTATGATGTCAGATATCTAGGGCTAACATGGTCAAAGTTCCAAAACTTGAGGTTAACATGTAGAAATGCTGCCTGTAAGTCAAAAGCCCTCACAGAAGGTGATTAACATGCTGAAGTGAGGGAGAAATTAGCTGTGCTGAAAAACAACTAAAACTGAAATGAAAGAACTGTAATGTGTTAGAGGGTATAGGAGAATACTGTCACAGAGGACTAAGAGATGATTTACCATCTAAGGAAACCAGGAAATTTCACATTTGAGAAGCTGGAATCAGAGAATTAGGGCATTTTCCTTAAAGAAATGGCTCAAAATGATGGATAGATCATCAAAATAGGCAATTAATGTAATATTTGTCAATGAATTGATGGATTGACTAATTGTTGCAGCTCTTTATCAGTTTAAAAAAATATATATTTTTATGTATTTTCAAAATACGTATTTGTATCTCAAATACATTTTTCAGACCAGTATTTTGTATTTGTTGTGATAAAAAATTTTTTAGCAAGTATTTGTAATTTGTATCAAAATACTTTATGATGTATTTTCGCCCATCTCTGTGTCTATGTTAGAGGTATATTATACCTACTGCCTATTCAGTAGGCAAGTAGCTTGTAGCTTCCCGCAAAAGCTACAAGCTACTCGCCAGAGAAAATCCATGAGAAAAGCACACAGTGGAGATTTCTGCTGCGGTTTGGATTAAACAGGAAGAGACATTGCATTATGTCAAGTGTGCCTGTGTAGCCAATAAAGCACTTCCAGTTCCATTATGACGGACAACAAGTCTTGTTGTCTCATCCTTGCTTTTTAGCATCCTTGCCTCTCTTGCAGCAAGACCCGGCACTACTCTGCCTCTGATTGGGTTGGGTTTAGGCAATGAAGACTGACGATTGGTTAAGGGTAGGGCAAAATATGTCATGTGCTGGCGAAGTCACATCAGCAACAAACTTTGAAAGATGGCAGAGCCAGAGGGAGCCACTGGCAGTGATGAAGAAGTCGTTCAGGTTTTATTGTCTGTTTTTGAATATTGTGCCAGTGAGAGTTTCAATGTGTTTTATAATATAATAAACAATCAAAATAAGATTTTTTTTGCCTGCCTATTTGTTTGGTGGAAAGTTGTTCTTTGACATGAAGTTGATTCAATGTGAGAAAAAAAGTAGCTTTGATGTTGCAAGCTGCTTTTGCCATGTTGCTCGTATTAGCTTGCTACATTTCTCTGGGGATAGCTTCATTGTAGTTTAGCTATATTTAATCGAGAGTAACTGATAGCTTAGCTTACTACATTTTCCAAGTAGCTTGCCCATAACTGATTATGGGATGTGCTTATTTAAACTTTGCATTGTGTTAACCTACTTTCTATGGTAGAGGTATATTATGGATGTGCTTATTTAAACTTTGCATTGTACCAGGGGGGGGGGGTTTCCAGTGAGGCAAGAAAAAAAAAGAAAAAAAACTCTCGTAACGGGACAAGCCCCGTCTTTTATTGTCACACGAACACCACCACAATACATGCATGCGGCCACAACACACTCATGCTGACGGTGGCCGGTGAAAAGTGTCCTCTGCATTTAACCCATCCAGGCATGTCCTTTCCTCCGGGGGGCAGGCCAGGAGCAGTGGTCGCTTTCTCGTACAGCGCCCGGGGACCAACTTCGGATGTTGTCGTCACTGGTCGGATGACGATGACGATCTGATCTTCTGCATGTTTTTAGTGGGGGGGTTATATACGGAGGAACCCCCTGGGGGAGCACGGGGAGAACATGCAAACTCCACACAGAGAGAAAGGCCCTTACGACGAGATACCCCACCTGGGCAGTAGGCACTGAAGATATGGGGGGGAACACAACCACAGCGCCCACAGTGTCCCAGGCGAGAATCGAACTCAGGTCCCGCGGGATACTGGAATATAAAAACTGGGATATTTGCAACGTCTCGGCTGCATGCGGTGACACTACAGACGGCATGGATATGCAAGTAAGTCAATTAATTTCAAGTTATCCGGGCATTCTATTAAATTCGGCATGGAAATGGTTCACCGAGCACCGCTATTTTTGTCGTATTTATGTGTGTATGTATGCTGTCATTTTCCTGCCATTTACCGCAACCTTAAATTCCCACACTTTTAAACTGAATTTGGCCCTTAAATCCATCGCTGACTGCGAGCTCGTTTTTAAAGCGTGATTGGTAATCTTTATACCATATGAAAGTAGAAGAAATAAGGAATCGATTAGGACGAAGCATGTCAACCTAGCATGTCGGAAAGGGGGGTAAATAATGCTCCAAAGTTGATGAATTGGAATGTAACTAAACGAGTAGCCTATGCTAGAAGTTGTTGCAGCCAGGGGAAGGCACACTCTGGTTCCAGATGCAATAAAGTGCAATTTAACGCTATTTGACAACAGTTTCGGCCTAGACTTTGTCAAGTCTCAACACAGTGCAAGACAGCCATTATAAAGACAGGTGGGCTGATTGAATGGACAACACCTGTCTTGTGAAAGCACACCTGAGTGTGATTACAATGACATCATAGGATCAGTCATGCAGTAATAAGTTAAGTTAAGTTAAGTTAAGTTAAGTTATCCTTTATTTATCCCCTTGGGGAAATTCATCCTCTGCATTTGACCCATCCTCTACTAGGAACCTTTCTAGAACTAGGAGCAGTGGGCAGCCACAGTGCAGCGCCCGGGGACCAACTCCAGTTATTTTGCCAGTACCTTGGTCAGGGACACTGACAGGAGTATTAACCCTAACATACATGTCTTTCTTTGATGGTGGGAGGAAACCGGAGCACCCGGAGAAAACCCACACGGACACGGGGAGAACATGTAAACTCCACACAGAAAGGACCTGGGACGGACCGGGGTTCGAACCCGGGACCTTCTTGCTGTGAGGCAACAGTGTTAACCACAGACCACTGTGCCGTCCGTAATAGGCTACATTTTTGGTACTGGCGCAGATTAATCAAAACATTGATGTCACAGGTTGTATACTATAATATATCATGAATCTATGTGAATAAATAGATTTATATAAATAGTAATCACAGCCTAATGCATAGAGATAAATCCTGAAACCTTCTCGCAACAGTTGTAGCCTAAGCCAGTGGTTTTAAAAGTGGGGTTCCCAGCAAAAAGGGGGCATAATCTATTTTCACTATAATTCCATGCCATCCATAAGTAGCACAATCTAAGCTAGTGTAGAAGTGAGTAACTAGGCTAATAATAACCATAACAGCACAAATAATTGACAAAAATCTCGAAATAAATATACAGTATTTACTCTGAGAAATGAAATAATGAGAAAAGGAACAATTATTGATGGTTAAAACTGAATAATGACATCACAACAGTCTAATCCTAATGATAATTTAAAATGAGATATTCCTCTAAATCTGTCTTCAAACTGCAAAAGAGAACCGCCGAAGCTACCTTCCCTGTTTCCAAGCTCAGCAGCCACCACTGCATTGTACTAACTACTGCCTATGTTAGAGGTATATTATGGGGCAGCCCCAGTGGTTTTCAAAGTGGGGCCGCCAGGGGGCGCTAGGTGGCCTCAGCAAATGAATGGAAATGCTTGAAAAGACATGTTTATGTGGAAGGAAATTATTCAGTATTTGTTAATACTACAGCATGATAAATTAATAATATAATATTCTATATTCGATAGTCTATAATAGTCTGGATACTATACAGTATAATAAATAAATGTAATGTTTTTATTACATTTTATTATAATTATATTAGTGTTAAAAGTTAACACATATAATTGAATCTGTCTCCTATTGTCGGAGACGCAAGGGGAGTAGTTTTAACTGCAGAGTAGAGGTAGGCCTACATGCAGCTGCAGCGAGCCGCCTCTCGAGGGACGACCAGACCAGCACAGCTGGGCGTACGGAGGTAATGATCCACATTAATTGTTTATTGAGTATTAAAATTGTCACAGATGTTATTGCTAGATTTGCAGGTTTTTACAGTATGTGCGCGTGCACTGCCAGATGCTCCACAAAAACCAGTCTAGATGCAGCTATGTGTGGAGAAAAAACAAAAGAGAATCCTAATTGCTACATAAAAGTCCTACATATTAATTCAAAGTCGTGTCTAACCTGCATCATGCTCTTTAAGTAACATATTACATAATACATTAAGAAAATGACTTCAGTACTATAAGTAATATATTACTTCCGTAAAATATTACTTAAGTAATATATTACGTAAGTAATAATACTTAGGTACTATAAGTAATATATTACTTCCGTAAAATATTACTTGAGTAATATATTACTGCCCAACAGTGTTGCCTTGGACAGTCCATCACATGGTGTGACAGTTATTCCTTCAGAAAATGTTTGTTTTAGAGACACAGTAAATCTGCTGTAACGTGACAATGGCTGTTACTGAAAGCCAAGCGCGTCCCATCCTGCAGCTTTGTATACACTTTTCCAATTACACTCTTGTTATGTGACCTTTGACGACCCGTGGGAGCTGTTCAGACTCCTTAACGAGATTTGTTCCAAATCAATCACAGGGAGACAACCAATTAAATCGACAAAGACAGCATTCATAAACGTCCCAATTTGAGGCAATGAAGAGGAGTTGGCTTCTCTGGATGTGGCCAATAGGATGTCTCCATGATGAGGAGCTCTTCCTGTACCGGCATGTCGACTTCCTGTTTAGGTTAGTGGGAGATGGATCCGGCATGACCTCTCAACCCATTTCCTCTGTTGATTTTTGCTGCGGGGTCAGGGAGCATGTCCCAAACACAAACACACACACACACACACACACACGCACACACGCACGCACGCACGCACGCATGCGCGCGCGCACGCACACACACACACACACACACACACACACACACACACACACACACACACACACACATGCATGCACAGATGAACATCAAAAGAGGAAACCAACATGTCTCCAGCTAATATGCAGCAGAAGGCCAGTTTGTTTCCATTGGACTGAGTCAACTCACCCGTCTGTCTCTTGACTTGATGGATGTCATTACTGGGTGGGGATCTGTCATGTGATCATCATGTGTCATGTGATCTGTCAGTTACGCTGAAGGGGATGGATTTTTTCCCCTTCAGTAGATTATTTTAAATAATATAAAATAACTGCCCTGCAATAAATGTCCATCTTATGTGATTTACTGTCAAATTTTTCAGTATTAAAATCTGACTTTTCTTCAACCAAGTGGTAGGACCAGGAATCAGTATCTTGAAAGAAAACGTTAAGGTAACGTCACCAGTATCTATAGGAAATGATATAATTATATGAAATTATTGACAAAAAAATAAACAATATACGCTGAAACAAATTGATTTGCATATTGGAAACGAGTATAATCATCTAACTCCAGTGGCAGATTATTCCACTTGTTTTATGGAATATAAGATTTTCAGATTAAATCCTTTGGATGGATATCTTTGCAGTGTGCTCAATGAATTGTTGAGATGTTTATTCTTTATGGACGGTGCAGGATCTTTTGACCAGCAGGTGGCAGCATCGTATAACTTGAGGTGCATCTCCTCCTCCACAGTGTTCAGAGTCCAGAGGTCAGAGGTCATCATGCACCAGGGTGTTTATGGGCAGCATATCGGTCATCCATCGGGTCTATGGATGATTAAGAAACAGCAGGATGAGTCAATCTGCTTTGAGCATTTTAAGATTTATTTTCTCACTTGGAAGCTCCTGCAGGAGAAAATAGGCTTTTTTACCTAAACATTTTGTTAGGAGTTAAGCACCGCTACAGCGGTTACACAGGGACCTCTGCCATCCCGGGCTGACCATGATGATGATGATGATGATGATGATGATACAGACTCCAAAAGCAAGGCTGTGTCTCCATTTAAAGAATCCTGCAGTACATAAACAGACCACATGCTACCAGACGCTGCACGAGGGAAATTAAGTTTACACGCGGCAGAAACGGTGTCGGCCTGTCTGTCAACACTATCTGTCCCTTCCTACTGACGTTTTGACTGTAGCATGAGCCCCCAATAGAGAAGTATTCAGAACTTTAAAAAATAAATCAAATGTCATAGATATACATACTGTACTGGGGGGGGAGGGGGTGAACAGAACTATGCATCTTGGCAAATTATTTTTCCTTAAATTTAGGCCTAATTCAAAAGTCACTGAGCTGAGATGGTTTCACTTTCTAATAGGCCTGCATATCAACCAACATACTGAACATACTTTCAACATACACTAGTTTAAGAAATGCCTGAAACAAGCTGATTTTTCACTTGTTTGAAGAAAATGTAGATCTTATAAGACAGCTGACTTAAGATAGGCATGCTTACAGTGTAAAAGTAATATAAAAGGTGGCATATTTCATCAGGTTTAACAGAGTAGGCTTGGGCAGTATCTATTTTCTCATACCTTCATACCTTCCTGAGATTAAACCCCGGTATACAGTATAGGATGGTATCAGTCTCAGAAGATGTTGTTCACAAATATCAATGGAGAATGATGATTAAACGAACGGAATGGACACCATTATGGGCAAGTTAAAAAAAGAAGAAAAAGTGTCCTATAAATGATGAATACAAATAAATGAATACAAATAATTTAGGCTAAGCCCAGTAGTGTCCTTACACTTGACCTTGACTATTTTGGCTGAACAAAAAAGACAGAAAACGGTTTTGACGGTATTGCAAATCATACCGTCAGGATTTCTAAATACTCCGGTATACCATAATACTTTAATACCGCCCAAGCCTATCAGAGGGCAAACATCAGAGTAAAACACAGAGTGTAGTTTTCCGTGCCAATGTTACTCCCTCACTGCCTCACAGCAGAGAGGTTTGACTTTAGTTTAGCCCATGTGGGCCCAAAGGCAAATGACAGCAGTAGGTAAAGATAAAATAATCTAATAAATGTAATCTGAGAATTTTGGGTGAAATTTATCAATACGCACAAAGATAGAGTTGGATCAAAACCTACTCTCTCCTCCACACACCAGTCAAAACCTTCATCCACACTCATCTGCTCTGTTTGCTAAGTATTTTTTAAAGCATCACAACATCATCAAAACATTTTACAATCTCTAATGAGCTAATGACAAAGTTTTGGCGAGAAAGACCCGGACGCACGGGTCAAATTCAATAAAAGTTTGTTTTATTCTCAAAATAAAGATCTTCTATCAAAGTGGAAATTATACATATTTACAATCTTCGTAAAATTTCATGTACAAATTTACAATGTATGTACAGCAATAATTATATAAATACACTTTATGCGCTAATCATGAAACCCGTATGAGACAGTTTTTAAGGCATTGGTTCATGTACTTGTAAATCCATCTTGTAGAAAAAGGGAAAAGAGGAGTGATGCAGGCAAAGCAGTCTTAGTATGAATCTGGTGTTTAAGACAAAACAGTTTAGAGTTTGAAAAGAAGAGCCTGGGCTATACCATGTAACGCCTGGGGTATACCATGTACCGCCTGGGCTATACCATGTCACCTGGGCTATACCATGTCTCAATTGGTCTATACCATGTAATGCCTGGGCTATACCATGTAACACCTGGGTTATACCATGTCACGCCCGAGCTATACCATGTAACGCCTGGGGTATACCATGTAACACCTGGGCTATACCATGTAACACCTGGGTTATACCATGTCACGCCCGAGCTATACCATGTAACGCCTGGGCTATACCATGTCACCTATCGACAAGGGGGATCTTGTCAGCTGCACGCATTTAAAGAAGCCCAGATAAGACTGTGCATTCTTGGTGGCAGCAGGTACATTGTTCTGCTGCTGACAGTGTTTAAGAGAAACCATTAGGCCTTCATTAATGTGCTAATTACAACACGCTGATGAACAATCCCACCACAATTACTGCCCCCCCCCCCCCTCCTATATAAACCCTTTTGGTTAAGGCAAGGTATGGGGCTCTCACCATGTCTTAGCTTAAGTGAGTCCAACATTGAGCTTATGCATTTTAATAAGTAGAATGAGAGCAAAGATCAAAGCACAGAAGAGCAGAAATGCATTTGGAAACCACATCTTCAAGATGATTCACATCAGGGGAGCGTTCAGGAGCAATATTCCCTCTAAGCTGCTAGTTTGGAGACTTTGCTTTTCATAATTTATCAAATCAAACCAGATAAGAACATTGTGTCAGTCATCAGTCATTGTGCCGCCCTGTCCCCACATTTGCAGCCTAAATGTGCTGGTTTTGGACGTTTTCATGGCAAGTGGCATTAGATGCCATTAGATGCCGTATACCTTATAGGCTTAAATCCCTGGTTCAAACCCGGGACAGTGGCATCTGTTTGGGGCAGGAGACGGAGCTGGCCGTCCCTGACCTCCAGGTGAGTCCCGTGCTCACGTCACTGTACATGGAGCCGGCGGAGGCTTTGCTCCCCCAGCAGCAGCGCGTGCAGAAAGTCCTCCAGGAGTCCAGGGTCTTCCCGGACCACACCCAGGCCCCCGAGGTGATGCCCACCAGGAGGCACATGAAGTACTTGAGCATGAACACGGCGTAGTCTGGCCGCTGCCTGTCCTGCTCTGACATGCACGTGCAGTTGTGCGTAATCTCCCACGTCTGTCTGTTGTGCTGCTCGTAGAAGTAGCACGCCACTATGACGGTGGCCGGCACGGTGTATAGAACGGTAAAAACTCCTATCCGGATCATGAGTCTCTCCAGCTTGTCCGTCTTGGTCCCCCCTTGCTTGATAACACTCCTGATCCGGAACAGAGAGACGAAGCCGGCCAGGAGAAACATGGTGCCGATGAACAGGTAGATCACCAGCGGTGCCAAAACGAACCCCCGGAGGTTATCCAGGTTCTGGTTGCCCACGTAGCATATCCCAGCCACGGAGTCCCCGTCCACGGAGCTCAGAGCCAACACTGCGATGGACTTCATGCTGGGGACGAGCCAGGCGGCCAGGTGGAAGTACTGCGAGTAGCTGGCGATGGCCTCGTTGCCCCACTTCATGCCCGCGGCCAGGAACCAGGTGAGGGACAGGATCACCCACCAGATGGAGCTGGCCATGCCGAAGAAGTAGATGAGGAGGAAGACGATGGTGCAGAGCGCGGGGCCTGTGGTCTCGTAGTGGATGTGTTGCACGCCGTGCTCCCGGTTGCAGGCCACCTCCTCGTGTCCGGCGATCAGCCTGACGATGTAGCCCACCGACACGAACATGTAGCAGGCGGAGAGGAAGATGATGGGCCGCTCAGGGTACTGTGAAGGCAACGCAAGTTTAGTATAGCACGAACATGTAGCAGGTAGAGAGGAAGATGATGGGCAGCTCAGGGTACTGTGAAGGCAAGTCAAGTTTAGTATAGCATGAACATGTAGCAGGTAGAGAGGAAGATGATGGGCAGCTCAGGGTACTGTGAAGGCAACACAAGTTCAGTAGCACGAACATGTAGCAGGCGGAGAGGAAGATGATGGGCAGCTCAGGGTATTGTGAAGGCAAGGCAAGTTTAGTATAGCACGTTTCATATACAGATGGAATTCAACATGCTTTACATAAAATAGATAGAAGGAAAGAGCAGAGACCAGCAGGGGTTCACACACTTTTTCATGTCAAGGACCCCTAAACTGAGAGAAATTACAGCACAGACCACCATTTGATAAGATTTTTTCCCAGGGTCCCCCATCTGATAAGGTTTCTTGCTTTCAGCTGTTTTATTAGATAAAGTGTATGAAACCCATGACCAAACTAGCCATACATTCTGTCATTGTGTTATGTATGGATGGTATTATAGTGAAAATAAGGTGATCCCTCTTTTTTGCTGGGGACCCCCTGGAACCCCCTCAAGGACCCCTAGGGGCCCCCGAACGTCACTTTGAGAACCACTGGCATAGATAAATAAAAAAGATTAAAATGTGAAATGGGGGATTTGATGAGATTTTGACTCAAAACACAAATCTGAGAATACTTTGTTAGATATTATTTTGTTCCATGGTTGTGTGTATTGTAGGTCGAGAGATAACGTGATCAAAACACTCATTTTTCTACATTCTCTAATTGTGGTAACTTTTTGGAAATCAAGTAATGATGAAGTTTAACAAGTCATCAATTTGATGCAGATTATTAGAAGAATTAGACATTAGAAGAATCAAATCAAGTAAAACAGAAATATATATATAGGCTATATACATATTACACCTCAAACATAATCAAGTGCATTACTTCTTGGTATTGAGTAGTAGGCTAATAGTTACTCTCAGACTAGTGTCACCAAAGCAGCCTATAGCCTGACCAGTGACTCTCAATATTTATTTTTCATATCAAGGACCCCGCATTTAGTGCACATTTGAACCATGGATTTGTCTGGAACCCAAATCTGATCATGTTTTTGTTGTTAGATCTGATTTTGTCCAGAATCCCATGACGATCTGTATTATAAGTAGTGAGATAGAGAAACTAAAAATGTATTTTCTAATTGTAAATTAAATAATGATTAAGTTTGACAATGTATCAATTTGATGGGGACACCCCCTACACCCCCCTCTGAGACCCCACGTTGGGAACCACTATATGAAGCATTCCTTACCTTGAACCTCTCCATGTCGATGAGGAACGTGGCCACGGTGGCGAAGGTGGAGATGAAGCAGAGCACGGACCACAGGCCGATCCAGAAGGCAGTGAAGCTCTCCTCCTCCTGGGAGAAGTAGGGGTTGTGGCAGGGCATGGCACAGTTCATCATCTGGCCCGTCTTGACCCGGTTGTGCAGCGGGTGGCCGTCACCGGTCACCGGCACCATGGGCGCACGGCAGTGGCAGCCCGGCTCGCACGGGGAGGCCGCGGGCTTGTGCTTACCGGGCACGCCGCGCCCGCCGTAACCGTCTTTCTTGCGCGGGTTGTACGGCTTGAGGGGCCAGTTGGTGGGCTTGGCCACTACAGGCGAGGCGGTGGTCGTCTGGCTGCGGTTGTAATCCATGCACAGAGTGTCCTGCTGGCCCTGCTCTGGCAGCAGGTCGCACCTATAAGGGAATATTAAGTATCTTTAAAACGATAAGGGAATATTATTTAAACCTATAGTATCTTTAAATTGTATGAGGATGAATTATAGGCTAGTTGAGAAGGGTAATATTTAGATGCAGAGTCATGGAGAGTGAAAAAGATGACAGATACCAGCAGGCAGACTGAGAAACTCTACTCAATTAAAATAAAGGTAACTGTCACCTGAAGGAGACACTTTGCATCCCTGTATATAATATAATATAAAAATAGACTAAATTAAGTTAAATAGGATTAAATTGTAAATAGAAGTTTATGGATACATGCATTGGCCAGTTGAGAAGGGGTAGGAATAAATAAGAGTAGTCTACTTCATACTACTCCTTTTCAAACATATTAGACTATAGGCTAGATTTAATTTATCTATATTGTGATAATTTGCTTATTGAATTGCTGTAGTTTTAAGGCCAAACAAAGATTTAAATCATTATAAGTAGGCTAGATAGATTGTCTGTGTTAGATCCACTACATAGGCTACATCCAAAACTATATTCTTGGTTCCATCTGAAATAAATATTTTTTATAGTTAATTATTTAATCTTTACATGTTCGCACAGAGAAACAAAATAGCCTATAATCCATTCATCCATCCATCACTCACCTCATGCGGTCGGGCCAGGGGAAGCCGTACTGCCTCATGAGCGGCGCGCAGCCCGCCTTTGCGCGCTCGCAGACGCTCCGGCAGGGCGGCAGCGGCTTCTTGTAGTCGTGCAGGCAGATGGGGGTGTACATGCTGCAGAGGAAGAAGCGCAGGTCCGCGGAGCACTTGATCTCCACCAGCGGCCAGAACTGGTGCACCTCCAGGCCCGCCTCGTCCTGCGTGTCGTGGTTGAACTGGTTGGGCATGTAGGTGTAGTTGTAGCCGATGCCCTTGCACAGAGGCACCGAGATCTCCTGGCACTGGAGCTCCTTGGCCGCCAGCACCGCAAAGCCCGATCCGTGGAGGAGGACGGCGGCCAACAGCGAGAGCCATCCCGGGACGCTCCTTAGCTCCATGGCCGTTTTCTGTGCGCGATTCGTGCGTAAAGTCCGGCTAATCCAGGGATGCTGCTGAACCCATCCTCCTGGGGCGCTGACTGGGCTCGGGGTGATGCTCTGTAGTATCCGAAAAACAAGCGCTGCGTCTGGGGTGTCTGTCAGTTCCCCCGCGGTCTACACAGTGACTGTTGCAGGCAGGCTCGCATCGCACTCCTCTCTGCCTTTGTGTCTGTCGGTGGGTGCAGCACCGGGGCCGGCTCCCTCTCTGCATGCTCTGTGTGCCTGGAGGGTGCGTTGGGTTTTATACAGGAGGCGTGAAGTCACTCCCCCAGCATGGGCGGAGAGGGAGGGGCGGGCAGGGGGAATGAGTCAATCAAGCGCTGCTTCTATCGGTGTTTGTTTAAAATGTTCACCCTGAGGGAGGGTTAGAATCACACACACACACACACGCACGCACGCACGCACGCACGCACGCACACACACACACACACACACACACACACACACACACACACACACACACACACACACACACACACACACATATGAGGCACACACACACACACACACACACACACACACACACACACACACTGCCCTTAACAAACAGTTGTGTTGCACACTAGAAACAGTAATAGCCTAGTAATTAATTAACCAATCGTAATCAGGGGTGTCAGCTCTCCCAATAGGCTGACATGAATCGTTATAGCATCAATTCATAGTGAGATCAAGCTGATGCAGGTTGTATAAGGCGGAGCATGTTTGATTTGTGTTCATAATGTGGTTGTTTGTCGTATGGAGGTCATAGTTTATCCACCTTTATAGGACGAATCAGCGTGATGTCACTTGCCACCCAGATATGCAGAACCCCATGGCAGTTAACTAGTATGAGTTGCGCCAAACCTACTATATCTCAAAACTATACATCACATTGCTTATATTTTTACATTCTGAGTGAGAGCAGAAGTAGCTCAAGAGTTTGATGTATAATTCAAGTCAAGTCAAGTCAAGTTTATTTATATAGCCCTAATTCACAATAATGAATAATGCATGTTGTGTTAAAGTTGTGCGAACTGTCGCAGTTTTTAAATTGTAAACACGGTCAGCCGGCTAGAGTCAGACGCGCTCAAACTCCGGCTCCATAGGGTTCCATTGCCGTTGCCACGCAGTGACGTGGTTTGTTGACCAAAATGCTGCTCGGCTGATCCCTCGTATAACCACCTTGTCCCTGTTACTAATGTCATCACTGGGTGGTAAATACATTATATCTTTATTATTAACATTTTCATCATTTTGATTCAACACATTCTTCTTTGCTCAAAATAGGCTACAACAGGAAATACATATAAAATACAAAATCATGATTTACACTTCCAAAATAAAGTTTTGTTTGCTCTCAAATCAATGTCGTAAAAGTAACATTTGAATATCTAGCCATATGATTGCAAAATAGCATTGTTGCCAACTAAATCTAGTCAGCAGTTCAACCTTTGATCCATGCTGTCTGCGCTTAAGTGCCCTGGCTGGAGCAAAACACTGAACCTGCTAACTGATATAACTCACCTGAATGCAAGCATCAGCTAAATTCCTCAGTTATATGAAAATATAAATACAGTAATATACAGCCTGTCTCTGTTGAGGTGTGTTTGTTTACTGCTGAGGATATCTACACAACCGCGTGTTACTATATTTACTGAGGGAAGTGTGTGAGAGGACGTGTGTATGAGAGACAGATCATGTGTGTAGGCCTACAGTGTGTGTGTGTGTGGGTGTGTGTGTGTGTGTGTGAGAGAGAGAGAAAGAGAGGGAGGGAATGTGTGTCTGTGCACTCTCACTCTGTCTTTCTGTCACACACACTCACCTCCCATATGCCTTCAGCATATTCAATGAGTCGTGTGTGTGCGTGTGTGTGTGTGTGTGTTTGTCTGTGTGTGTGTGTGTGTGTGTGTGTGTGTGTGTGTGTGTGTGAGAGAGAGAGAGGGAGAAGGAGGGAGGGAGGGAGGGAGAGAATGTGTCCGCATTAAAAGTCTGGGCAATACATATTGATATTTTGACATTAGACTATACATCATCTTTGATTTTGGATAATGGTATACATGGTGATTATGGCATAAAATGTTGTCTTTTCTGGGTTTTAAAAGCTGCATTACAGTAAAGCGATGTCATTTTCTCAACTTACCAGACTGTTCTGTGCTATTAGGCCATTCAGACTAGGAGGCCGAATCTGATTTGTGAACCTTAGTGACCTATTAATGATTCTATCCAGATTGGTTTTTATGAGTCTGGACGCTCCAAGTCTGATTTGTGTCACTTGTCCCAAACCACAGGTCTGGACACACAGATCCGACTTGAACACTTGCCCAAATCTGATTTGTGGCAGTCTGGACACACTCCCAAATCAGATTTGGGAAACCAATCAGTATAATGATGATTATTGACTTTAGCAGCAAATCGGATTTGCCTGTAATGTGAACATGGCCTTTGTTTTCTTTACCCACTTAGATATCATATTTACGTTGAGGATTGTTTATCAAAAAATAGCACTAAATATGTTGTGAAAGCACCAGTAGTCAGGGAAGAAAGCCCTGCCTTTGCATTCTTTAATAATTAATTAATACATTTAATTAATTAATTTAATAAACGTGTTTGTTATATCTCACACATGGCTTTGACTTACAACGGAACATTTAGAACATATTTACAACATATCGTGTATCGCCACAGCCGAAAAATAATGGTCCATTTCGCCCAGCCCAATTCACCTTATGTTGCCACGCCCACTTTTTCTCTTCCGTGTCAGACGCAATTTTATTTGAAGTTTGGCAACATTCAGCAGCTACACTGCAGCCAACTTCAGTGACATGTTCATATCGTTACTGCTGCGAGGAGCCGATGGCTGTACCCGGTCGGCATTTAACGTTAGTTACAAAAGCACGTCGACAGTGTTTTCTCACTGCCAGTACAGTAGGGGTTGACAGATAGCCTACTAACTAGCGTTAGTCCGACCGCGGTCACACAGCCAGCGCGCTCCTCGCTGCTCGTTAAAAATGTCCAAATAGGCGTTATTCTGATGAACTGGTCACATATTTGGAATGTTACGTTCTCGTCTGAAAAAATATTAAAACATTATAACAGTTTTTTTTTGCTTGAAAACAGCTTTTTGGCAAGTGTAAAAATTATAAAGGTAGGAGTAATCTACTTCCGGGTCTAAAACGGAATAACGATTACAAAATGACGTTTTGCTGATATGGGCAAATGATAAGGTGAATAGTCTGCACGACTGTCTCTCTTTGTGAGTGTGTCTGGTGAAAGAAAGACATAGACAAGGGGAGAGAATTGGGTGTGTGTTTGCACGCAAGAGAGAATGTGTGTGTGTGTGTGTGCGTGTGTGTGTGTGTGTCTGTGTGTGTGTGTGTGTGTGTGTGTGTTAAGGGGGTTAATGTGTCCTTGTTAGCCCACAGCAGGGGGTGGTATTGGTGTGAAGGGAGGGGTGTTTGTCTTAACGGGGGTGCCAGTGTTTCACTTAGCGCCTCACGCTGGGCCGGCCCGGCGCTGCCAACAAACAGGACAGTGTGTGGCCACAGGTCCAGCGCTCAGCCTGCCCTAAAGAACATAAGCCGTCCGCGGGCAGATAGACCGCTGTGATAGCACTAATTAAAGTCATTCACACGTCTTATTGGCTCAGTCAACCTCAAATGGAGCAGAGACAGTTTAGCAAACAGACAGAGTTTCCTGCCCGCTTGGACCCAATCCACACGTTTATCAGACCGAGTGCCGACCGACCTGCGGTGTTTCGCGAAGGGATGCTTGTTTTAGCGGAGGTTGGGGGCGGTGGATGGGTGGGGTTGACGGCAGTACCGCCACTCAGATGGCGTCAGGTCAACTGGCGATCGTACAATTAGCAAATTGACATTCAGATTCCTATGTGATTCTCACTCCTTGTGTTCTCCTATTTTGGCAAACGGCACTCCAACAAATCAGACGTTCTATTTGCAAACACTATTTGAGTAAGGTGTGCTATGAAATCACCCTTATCCAGAACACAGGTCAGGTGGCTGGAACTCACCAAGCCAATCTCTCTAAGGACTATAGGCCGACTGTTGTGACGCCTCGCAACGTCTCCTGTGTCGGAGCCAAAACGCGTTGCACTTGAACACACCACAAAGGCTACAGCAGATGATCAACTAGCACGTATAGGTTTTGTGCCTGCCGCCGCATGAGACCTATCTGCAGATATATATGGCCCGTTCCTTTAAAACTGGGAGTGAAGGATTTCACGGTTGAGTGATGTCACACCCGAGTTGTTGACGTTCCATTAAAACAGCCGGGAAACCAGCCAGGGTTATTCAATTCAATTCAATTCAATTCAATTCAATTCAATTCAATTCAATTCAATTCAATTCAATTCAATTCAATTATTTATTTCAGACCCAGGGAGATCCATATCACAGTAAGAAACAGTAAAACAGCACAGTACAAAATAAGAAAATAACAACAAAGGGGAAACATGTAAGAACTTCCACAATGTTCAATGCCTAATATACAGACATGTTCACCATTGGTTCCACAGTCTGGAAAATAATCTGACAGAACTGCGTACAGGGTTAGTCAGGACAGCGATGAGGTCATTTTCTGACACAGATGCCCTACACATAAATCTATACGTTAGATTCTGCAGGACAGCAGAGCAGGTAGGTACTCTGATACTAACAAACATATGACTCGCGCTAGAGCTTCTTGAAACTCTCAACAGCAGCCTCATGCTGTCATTATAAGCCATATATATATTTCTGATGCTGCCTTGTTTACGACACGACAGGTGGGCAGTATACAAAGGTGTACAGTATGCTTTAAAAAGTGAGATCTTCACCGGTACAGAGCACATGCTGAACTTGTGACACAGCATGTTAGCTTGAGCATACAGCTTCTGACGCTGTCTATAGATGTCCTTGTCATCAGACAGGTCATCTGAGATAATATGACCCAGATATGTGATCTCACTGCACACACTGAGCACACTCAGTGCCAGCAAGATAGACGTCAGGAAAGGTTGAATGTCTGTCTTCTCTACTTCTGACAATCATGCTCTCATGGTTAGCTCTAGCCATTGTTAGCAATACCAGTTGATAGCAATGCATTTCACTGTATTTTGCGCATACAAACACTGCAGCAACATGTCCACACACAGATAGAAGTTAGACAGTGCTGTGTGTACAGCTGATGTAATGAGACACAAACAAGACTAATAAACAGTATTTACTACGATTTCAACTACTGTTGATGCGCCGCGCAGCCATCTTGGATTTTTTAGGTCGGGGCTGCTGAGGCTCCTCCGAGTTTGGGAGAGAAAATACGAGCACTGGTGACGTCACCGACGGAGCTCATGACCTTTGACCCGTCACATTCCCATTTCCCAGTTTTAAAGGAACCGGCCAACAAACCAGATACATGAAACAAAGCAGCATCTCACTCACCACCTAAACAGTTTGCTAATTGATAGAGAATGAAATTCCACAGCCAAAAGGTAAACAGTGAACCACTTGAAGGAAACCAGTTGAAATGAAATGATGGAGCCAGGAGTCAGAAGAAGTCGTCTGATATGATGTATTGAACATAGATCTTGGCCAAGAGATGCACTCTTGTATATTCACGGATGGATACACAGGCTTACATACATTGAACAGAAACTCAAAGATACTTATAGGACACACATCAGATTACATGTCTTGACGCACACTTGAAGGCCATTCTGTAGACTCAACCTATCTGTTATTCTGGCCCTGTAGAGAGCACCGTGGCACGGTGACAGGGCACAGTGTGCGATAGAGAGGAGCTGCAAATGTATGGTACAAGTTATCTAAATACGTCTGTCTGTGTATGTACACAGGTTATCCAAATATGATGTCTATCTGTGTATGTACACAGGTCATCTAACTATGAAGTATGTCTGTGTCATAACTATATGTAACTAAAATGGAAATGTATATGAATATATTAATAACTAGTGATTGTCCAAATAAAGGCTAATGTGATGTAAATTTTCTCTATCACTAATATAGCTACTTTTAATCACGCTAGTTTTAACCAAGCTACTTTGAATCAAGCTACTTTTAACCAAGCTACTTTTAATCATGCTACTTTTAATCACGCTACTTTGAATCAAGCTACTTTTAATCACGCTAGTTTTAATCATGCTACATTTAATCAAGCTACTTTGAATCAAGCTACTTTTAATCACGCTAGTTTTAATCATGCTACTTTTAATCAAGCTACTTTTAATCAAGCTACTTTGAATCAAGCTACTTTTAATCAAGCTACTTTTAATCACGCTACTTTTAATCACGCTACTTTTAATCACGCTACTTTTAATCACGCTAGTTTTAATCAAGCTACTTTTAATCAAGCTACTTTTAATCACGCTACTTTTAATCACGCTAGTTTTAATCGCGCTACTTTTAATCACGGTAGTTTTAATCGCGCTACTTTTAATCACGCTACTTTTAATCACGCTACTTTTAATCATGCTACTTTTAATCAAGCTACTTTGAATCAAGCTACATTTAATCAAGCTACTTTTAATCACGCTACTTTTAATCACGCTACTTTTAATCACGCTAGTTTTAATCGCGCTACTTTTAATCACGTTACTTTTAATCACGCTAGTTTTAGAATATAATAAAATTGCAAATGACGCTGGCATTGTCAGCCCTGCATGGGCTTTTGCTTGTGGAAGAAGAAAGGAAGAGGTGGAAAATAAGGAGAAACCACACTATGGGTGATATCTCACCCATAGTGTGGTCTCTCCTCTCCCCCTTTTTATAATGTAAACAGTTCAACCCCCCTTATACAACTTTCACGTAAGAAGTGACTGTGTACAGTAGGCTTATGTTGAAATAAGACAGATTACAAATTATCTCACCCCAACGCTTGAATTTGTTTCACTCGTTTTGGGAAACGTACGATTTGGACACTCACTCCTGAACGCTCCTGCATTGACTGAGTCAAGATGGAGAGTTTTTGTGCGGTGCATCAACACAACAGCCTATACACAACACACTTACTGTAGGACGTGTTATATTATTAAGGACTGATGCTATCACGAGCCTCAAACTTCCCATGAGGAGAATACAAAGGAAAACATGTCAGAGTTTCACAGCACGCCTGAGTAACTCTATGAGAAGGCCTCGCTCACACACAGCCCTCCCTTCAACCTCTCCTGTCTCTGGCGTCATGAACTTTGAGAGGCCTGGGAGAATGAGGATCAGGGTAGGGGGAGAGAGAGAGGGGGGAGGGGAGGGGAGGGGAGGGGAGGGGAGGGCAGGCCCGGGAATGCTGAAATTGACTTCTAAACAGATGCAGTAATTCCATTTCCACCCTTTTAAATGTGGTATGCAGGGGGCCAGCGCGTAACCCTAAACCCCGCTATCGCCGCTGCACACAGAAGGCGGGAGGCGTAGTCGACAGTTGGTGGCTGGGGCCGGCCAGTCTATCAGCCTTGTTAATCAATACGGGTTCCGCTCCGATGGACAGCGATCGCTGTAACCCATGCTGGCTCTCTCTTGGCGGGCCGGGCGCGTTCCTCTGTCGGCCCCGCGAGGAGGAGTCACCTGCTCCCCACGGCCTCCGGCCATGGTCCAGAGGAGGAGGAGACAGCCGCTCCCTACGGCCTCCGCCTGCGGTTCACAGGAGGAGGAGACACCTGCTCTCCACGGCCTCTGCCTGCGGTCCACAGGAGGAGGAGACACCTGTTCTCTACGGCCTCTGCCTGCGGTCCACAGCTCCTCCTCTGTCGGCCCCGCGAGGAGGAGACACCCGCTCCCTACGGCCATGGTCCAGAGGAGGAGGAGACACCTGCTCCCTACGGCCTCCACCTGTGGTCCACAGGAGGAGGAGACACCTGCTCCATATGGCCTCCACCTGCGGTCCACAGGAGGAGGAGACACCCGCTCCCTATGGCCTCCGCCCACGGTCCACAGGAGGAGGAGACACCCGCTCCCTATGGCCTCCGCCCACGGTCCACAGGAGGAGGAGACACTTGCTCCCTACGGCCTCTGCCTGTGGTCCACAGC
The DNA here is from genome assembly GCF_964638095.1 of Poromitra crassiceps. Classification (NCBI taxonomy): domain Eukaryota; kingdom Metazoa; phylum Chordata; class Actinopteri; order Beryciformes; family Melamphaidae; genus Poromitra; species Poromitra crassiceps. The sequence continues at coordinate 16,515,470 of NC_139635.1, forward strand.
TCCTCCTCTGTCGGCCCCGTGAGGAGACACCTGCTCCCTACGGCCTCCGCCTGCGGTCCACAGCTCGGCTGGAGACGGCTGGCTCCATGGGAGTCTGGATCGGACCCAAGAAGTCAGTGAGCGGGATATCTGTGGAGTCTCCATCTGCCATGAGACAAATGTGACACCTGTTCTGACAAAATGGTTGCTGGTAAAGTAAAACCCACGGCTGAATATCGCTGAAGTTGCCAGAGAGTCATTCAAGCCGAAATATTTCTATGTGAAAATCCAGGGGGGAAGGAGTGGTTTGGGGGTTGCGGTTGTGAAAAATGAAGCAATGTGAGGTTCCTCGAATGGCCACTTGAGGCTGGCTCCAAAAGTTAGTCATTCCCCATAGACCTCCATGTTAAAATGCCCGACTTTACAGCAGAATTAAACATGTTTACAGCCTGGTACTACAATCGGTTTTGGTCTCTAATATAGCTATCATTTGAGCCTGATCTCACAGAAATCTGAAATGCACATGACCTCTTAACACCGCATGGTGGTGTCCTGGAATGTGTTAGAATTATGTCCTGGACCATCGGACCATCTGGAAGTGACCTCCAGCGGTCCTGAACGTAACAAAAGTCAAACTTGCACTATATGAAGAAGAGGTGGGAATGACGGACCCCTAGGGCTCTATTCTCCCACAGGCCATCGGCGCTATTACGGGCCTTAACCGCAAAAAAACGTGCCTTGCGCCTGTTTCGGCAAGATAGCAATAGGCTTTAGGCTGCCAAATGCGCTTTAGGCCGAATGGGCGTGGCGCAGTCCCAAAGTGGGCGTGTCGGCGCTAAATACCAGCCTAGTGATATCTTGGGACCTGGCGTACATTTAGCGCTTTGCGCTTTTGAAAAGCAGGCCTATTCTGTGCCTTCACTGCCTCTTCTCTGTCACCCTTCTCTCTCTCTCTCTCTGAGTTCCCAGCATGCATTGTGTTTCTCCATTTCGCTACTAAATAGCAACCAAATGAGCCAAAATAGATATAAAAGGTAGTTCTAAATTAATGTGTAATGGTAACACAGCCTGCCATTGTCAACATTTCAATATTGGACCAAATAAAACATTGAAATGAAAACACCACCCTATGTGAAACATATATGTCCTCCTGGGCCTATATATACCCCTTGTCGATTTAACGTGATTTAGATAAGTGACAGCAGAACACGCTTCTACTGGCATCTGCTATACTGTGATGTCCGCTCCAATAACTTGGCCCTATTTCACATTTAGTTTTACAATAAAAACACATTTATGCAATGACTTGACATAATGTAGGCTATATTTATGTGCATCATCCTTCCTGCAGCAGGCGAGAGAAAATTATATCTTTCTGGACAAACTTTCACCAATCTAATAGGCTATATTTTTCTAGCTGATGCATAGAACATTATTTTCACTTTGATATTGCTATAGTGTAGCGTATTTACATGCTTGCAGTATTTAAACTGCAGTTAGATTGGTTTGAGAAGCATCATAATATGGAATAATAGCCGATATATGGAGACAGACGGGATGAAGGGAGGTGGGGGGGGGGGGATCAGAGGCTTGGGTTTCATCTGGTTTTGCGGGACCAGTGGAATTGGAGCTAAAAAGGCAAGCGTGCCATTCGTTTATTGCACTTATCCAATGAGCATGACAGTGCATAATTTTACGCCTAAAAGGCGTGGTTGTAATGCTTTGGGCTGCATCTAGCGCCAGCACGACGATATCAAGTGCGCCTGTCCACGCCCACTGCTTTGATCTGCGCCTGCCGCTCGGCCTAGAAACTGCGCCGATGCAACGATAGGGCCCCTAGTGTCCACTACCTGCAACGTCTTCTTCACGAGAGCTGCTTCGAACCCCGACCCAAACCACAAACCCAATCAAGTTTATTTTGTTGTCTAAACCCATCTGTTGTTTTGCTTGCCTAAACTTAACCGGTGAGTCAAGCCGTCAACAGGTCCAGCTGGCAAAAGAGATCCTCACACATCACATAGCCATCAACCACTTTGACAGATTGCATATTAAGAGAATGACTGACACTGGTTCGGATGCAATCGGTTTCTCCTAATACAATAAAACAATGCTTGATTTTCGCCTCAGGATCCGCCCCAGGACACAAATAACCGACTTGACCGATTTTCAATGAAACAGCAAACTCCTCCGAAATATATTTTTGAAGTGAGCAATTAATGAAATAAATAAATAAAATGTCTCATCTATGGGATTTGAAACTTCATATTTGTGAGGAGGTCCGAGTGTAATAGATGTGATGTATGACTTGAAGATAAGATGTGGAGGCCCCCGGCTTCTGGAGATGTTTACGTTTGGACGCAGTCTTGTAGACGCCACCCTTGATCTCAGAAGGAGCGCTGCTGTCACCAAGTTCTCAGCGGCCAGATAAATAATCTGAGTATGAATTAATAGATGAGTTGAAATGAGTTCATTTCTGTAAAAACTATGTATATAAAAAAAAAAAAAACTTTGAAAACAAAGCTCTTCATATTTTGTGTTCAATAAAAAAAAAAAAAAATGTTTTTAGCTCTTTGTAATAATCAGTACCTATTTGACAATTTATGCCAGAAATGCCCATCTAAAACAAAATAAAAACAAAACAAAGAAATTGCAACTGACCCGAATCATATTCGGTAGTATCAAATTGTAAAAAAAATAAAAATAATGAGGGTGTGTGCCTCAGTTCCTACTGCCCAGGTGGGCTTGTCAAAAGGGCCTTTCTGTGCAGAGTTTGCATGTTCTCCACGTGTTCCCCTGGGCTTTCCTCCAGATAGGAACATGTTCTCCACGGGTTCCCCTGGGCTTTCCTCCAGATAGGAACCTCCTGCTAAAAACATGCAACATGCAAAAAAAGAACATGAATCTCGAGAGCCGTTTGTCCAATCGACTTCCACCTTGGGGAGTGTGTTTAGGGGAACACGACAGAGTGTGGTGCCAAATTCCGGACACACACATAGTCATAGCGCACAAAAAGTGATTAATCTCAAGACCCGTTCGTGCAGTGTCGAATTTTGCCTAATTCGAGCAATCAGAACACGGCCTTCACGTATCTGAAGAACCGTTCGTCCGATCCCGAGAAAGTGCATTGTTGAATTTCATGCAATTTGACCAATTGGGGGAGCGGTGCAAGCAGGAGGTCTAAGGGGGCGATAACGTTGACATCTATGCGTATATCCAGAAATGTTGATGTGCAAAGTCTTTTGGGTTCTGAAATGTTGCGATTCAATGTATGCATGGTTTTCAGAAACAAAGCAACATTTGACTGTGGCGACCGGGCGGAGACAGGAGAAACTCAGAGTGCGCTCAGTGATGGATAGAGGGTTAGCTTCCTCCTCTGCTGTGTTTGCTCAAGGGCTGACTACTAATCAGCTTGAGGTGGGATGTGGGCTTTAAGGCACTCACCCATGACACACACACACACACACACACACACAGTTAGCCTGGGTAAACCCATCCCCCACGTGACCTGCTCTCAGACCTGTTCTCAGTCACTATGGTCTGGTCCCCCGCCTGTGCTAAACGATTTCTTGCGGTTGTTGCCCCCCCCCCGATAGACCGCTCCATTACGCAACCGTCATCCAACCAGCTTTGTGCACAGAGCACATGCGCAGTGCAGCAGATGGCGTCATCGCTCTGCGACCTTTGTTGTTAGCAAGCGAGCTAACACTTTTCATTTCAGTACTGCTAGCACGCAAATGGTTACAACCAGCTACAAGAAGAGAGAACATCGCGTGACGGTGGTCAGGGAATGAAAGAGGAACAGGACTACTGTCTACACGGACCCAAACCTCGATCCCTGCTGCAGATGGCCGCAGATCTGGAGAGATATTTGTGGCTGTGAAGAACAGTCATCATCTATACAGCTGCTGCCAACCTGATGAGGAAACAGGCGTGCTTGTTATGCTGGACACTGAATGCCAGACTGCAGACTTCATCCTCCAGTGCTGTTCGCCTCAGGACTTGAAGGCCTAACGTTGTACCATGGACTGTATACATTCTGTGCTAATAATGCTAGCATGCTAACATCCTTTTCACACACACACACTGAATATACCGAAATGCTAGATTTGATCATGGACTTAACGCTAATGTTAATCAAAAACGGCCGCAGTCATAACGGTAAGGTGTGTTTGACCTAATTGAAATATTAACGTTAATGCCCTCACATTTCAGCGTGGTTACAGATAAACCTATTTAACGCTAGCTAGCTACAGTAGACTTTTGGAGGCGTTAATGTGAATGTCATGACGTAGTGAGCGTAGTATTATACTGTATATTATACATAATCCAGATGTAACCTAGCTATAGCTAGACGTTAAGAGGTTAGCGTGAATGCGACTGAGACCTGACATTACTGGCTTGATATCATATTCCAGATGCAACCTAGCTAGATAAGCTCCACACGGCTGTATGAGTAGCTACAATCAAATGTATCAAGCCTTGATATCATATTCCAGATCCAACCTAGCTAGCTAGATGTTAAGAGGTAGGAATATACCGAAATGCTAGACTTGATCGTGGACTTAATGTGAATCCAAAACGGCCACACTCATAACGTTAAGGTGTGTTTGACCTAGCTAGAAATATTAACGTTAATGCCCTCACATTTCAGCGTGGTTACAGATAAACCTATTTAACGCTAGCTAGCTACATTACTGGCTTGATATCATATTCCAGATGCAACCTAGCTAGATAAGCTCCACACGGCTGTATGAGTAGCTACAATCAAATGTATCAAGCCGATATCATATTCCAGATCCAACCTAGCTAGCTAGATGTTAAGAGGTAGGAATATACCGAAATGCTAGACTTGATCGTGGACTTAATGTTAATCCAAAACGGCCACACTCATAACGTTAAGGTGTGTTTGACCTAGCTAGAAATATTAACGTTAATGCCCTCACATTTCAGCGTGGTTACAGATAAACCTATTTAACGCTAGCTAGCTACATTACTGGCTTGATATCATATTCCAGATGCAACCTAGCTAGATAAGCTCCACACGGCTGTATGAGTAGCTACAATCAAATGTATCAAGCCGATATCATATTCCAGATCCAACCTAGCTAGCTAGATGTTAAGAGGTAGGAATATACCGAAATGCTAGACTTGATCGTGGACTTAATGTTAATCCAAAACGGCCACACTCATAACGTTAAGGTGTGTTTGACCTAGCTAGAAATATTAACGTTAATGCCCTCACATTTCAGCGTGGTTACAGATAAACCTATTTAACGCTAGCTAGCTACATTACTGGCTTGATATCATATTCCAGATGCAACCTAGCTAGATAAGCTCCACACGGCTGTATGAGTAGCTACAATCAAATGTATCAAGCCGATATCATATTCCAGATCCAACCTAGCTAGCTAGATGTTAAGAGGTAGGAATATACCGAAATGCTAGACTTGATCGTGGACTTAATGTTAATCCAAAACGGCCACACTCATAACGTTAAGGTGTGTTTGACCTAGCTAGAAGTTAAGAGGTTAGCGTGAATGCGACTGAGACCTGACATTACTGAAGTGAATACAAGTGACCTATATTTTTCAATCCTGTCTTTGAATAAAAGTTGTACATTGTGTTATGCTTGAAAACCATGTCTTTGCTCCCTTATGTGTTCACAATTACAACAAATCTGTATGGTTTATCTGTTGGCATTAAACCGTGGTATTTCCTTGGGTGATATTCCATATTTGTCATTAAACCTAGCTGTTCACATAAATTTGCAATGATGATCGACCACGTGAGATATCACAAGTAGCCTACTTTTATTAAAAAATAAAATGCAAAGAGAGGTTTCCTTCTCTAACTATTGGTGCGTTCACAAAATATTTACACGAGATTTTTTTTATAAATAATAATCAATAACGTGGATAATGATGACATCTGCAGCTGCTGGACGAGAGACAGAAGAAACTACGAACGAAGATTGGAGCAGAGGAGGACATGACTACAGAGAAACTTAACCGACCAGCACTCTGCTTCAATCAATGAATGCTTATAAAGCCTAATGTTACTGTAGCCTGGATGACGTCAGCTAATGCTACCCAGCCTTCCAGCGTTTATCTTCCATAGTGCATTAAATCATAATCACAATGCGAAGACATTAGCTGATCACCACAGAGCTGCACAGACAAGTTTATCAGATAATTTCGCCGTAAAATGTGTCCAGGTGATCAGCTCTGAAGCCCCGGCTTGTATGGTCCGCTAAAATCCGATTTCGATATAGGTGTTATTTTGATCAATATTGTATAGCTGGCTAGACAGAGGAGTTTATCTGGAATCAGTGTGACAAGATCCCTGCTGCTAGCTTGTCTGCCTTTCTGTGTCAGAGTATCTAGCTACATTATCTGCATTACATGCTACACCATGCAAATATATTTCGATATAATTCAAACAATTAGCCCACTGTACTACTGGACTGTGTATTGCTGTGAATAAGTTAGATTTGATTGTGTAAAGTGTATCAGCTTTAAATATCCAATATATACAGCATTAAACAAACGACCAGCAGCATTCAAATGTGCAAAAACGTTATATTTATTGAAATGTGGTGATCTCATGTCACATTACATAATGTTATGCCCAAATGGTCTACTGCCCAGAAGCGTCACTTTACATGTTTGGTAGGGAATTATTTTAATTATGTTAAACCAGCGTTTATCTTCCATAATGCATTAAATCATAATCACAATGCTATGAAGACATTAGCTGATCACCACAGAGCAGCACAGACAAGTTTATCAGATAATTTCGCCATAAAATGTGTCCAGGTGATCAGCTCTGAAGCCCTGGCTTGTATGGTCCGCTAAAATCCGATTTCGATAACGCTAGGTGTTATTTTGATCAACAGACCTCAACCTCAACAGCTGTTTTCACTTGAATTTCCTCACGTAGTTGCATAGCCATATAGCTAGCCAGCTAGTAGCTAGCTCGGGAGCTATGCTTTAGAGAGGCCAAATGCTAACGGCTAGGTAGTGCTAAGCCGCTGCAGCTGTTACACGTCATTGACAAAGACGCACTCTCTGATTGGCCGATCACGGCAGGACTGATGTTGGCAGTCACGCCGTCACTCATTGGCTGCGGGTCTGCGCGGGTCTTTCAATCGCCCCAGAAATCGTTGTGAATGGCCCGGAGTCTAGACGCTAGTGACTGGGAACTGAGAGAGCAGGTCACGTGGTGGCTGGGTTTACCTAGGCTAACACACAGTGTCCCTGAGTTGATGTGTGTCGTGTGTGTGTGTGTGTGTGTGTGTGTGTGTGTGTGTGTATTGTATGGCCCACCTTATCCTTCCGCTCGTTAACCTGAGCAAACAGTGACACACACCACCCGGCCCTCCAATCAGTCTACTGCTGGGCACGATCATGACAGAAGGGTCGCTCTCCCCCTCCCGGAATCACACACACACACACACACACACACACACACACACACACACACACACACACACACACACACACACACACACACACACACACACACACACACACACACACACGCACGCACGCACACACACACACACACACACACACATATAACTGTAGCCTAATAGTTGAGTTAAATGTCACAGACCAGTTTTGACTCATAGCCTGTCAGCTTCCCACCCACAGACACGGCCAATTGTGTCTGTAGGAACGTCTGACCAAGCCGGAGGTCCCGCTGCCGGGAATTGAACCCGGGTCTCCGTGGTGCTATGGGAGTGTTTTTACTTCTACACTACACAGACACACGTAAAGATTAGTAATTACATTTTGGAATACGCTAAGTTTTAATTAATTTGATTTGCATTATTGATACACTATTGTTCCAACAGCAAGTGGACGTCTTTGGAAAACCAAAATGCTGTTGTCGGTTCAGCTGTTAGAAAACACAAGTACATCTGTAACAAGTCGTGTGGCAGACACAGTACAATATATATATATATATATACAGGGGCGTTGGAAGTACTTTTAGGTAGGGGGTGCTGCCACTGATTCAACATTGGGGGGGACGGCTGACGGCGCCCTGCGGGCGGCAAAAAATTTGGCCACTGTGTCGCCAGATTAGAGGAATATTAATATTAAGATTAGACTGTTGTGTCATTATTCAGTCACCTTTTCTCACTCACCTCCATGTCACTACTTGCTCCCACTGCTGTGTTGGAATCCTCATTCTCTCTCCCACCCTTTTTGGACTTTTAGCCATATTTAGAGGAATATTAAATTTTAAATTAACATTAGGATTATACTGTTGTGATGTCATTATTCAGTGTCTTCTCCTCTTCTCTGCAGCATTACTCAATTTACCCTCAGGACTCAGGGACAGTGATAGCCTACCTGCTATTCCTCCGATATATCCAGGGCCGGATTAATAGTACCATGGGCCCCCGGTGCTATTCATTTTCTAAGCTATTCATTTAGCCTTTTAAGGTAGTCATAAAGATTATATCTTCCAGACTGAAATGTTATAACAGAAGTGGAGTATTGGCCAGAATTACATGAACATTTGGACACTTATTCAGCGGGTATTTTGCATGTTGCGTTCAGG
>NC_139635.1:16529016-16554016 GCF_964638095.1 Poromitra crassiceps
CGCCCACCTTATTTACCTTATTTAGCCACGCCCACCTTATTTACCTTATTTAGCCACGCCCACCTTATTTACCTTATGTAGCCACGCCCACCTTATTTACCTTATGTAGCCACGCCCACCTTATTCACCTTATGTAGCCACGCCCACCTTATTCACCTCATGTAGCCACGCCCACCTTATTCACCTCATGTAGCCACGCCCACCTTATTCACCTTATGTAGCCACGCCCACCTTATTCACCTTATGTAGCCACGCCCACCTTATTCACCTCATGTAGCCACGCCCACCTTATTCACCTTATTTAGCCACGCCCACCTTATTCACCTTATTTAGCCACGCCCACCTTATTCACCTCATGTAGCCACGCCCACCTTATTCACCTCATTTAGCCACGCCCACCTTATTCACCTTATTTAGCCACGCCCACCTTATTTACCTTATTCAGCCACGCCCACCTTATTCACCTTATTCAGCCACGCCCACCTTATTCACCTCATGTAGCCACGCCCACCTTATTCACCTTATTTAGCCACGCCCACCTTATTCACCTTATTTAGCCACGCCCACCTTATTCACCTTATGTAGCCACGCCCACCTTATTCACCTTATTTAGCCACGCCCACCTTATTCACCTTATTTAGCCACGCCCACCTTATTTACCTTATTCAGCCACGCCCACCTTATTCACCTTATTCAGCCACGCCCACCTTATTCACCTCATGTAGCCACGCCCACCTTATTCACCTTATTTAGCCACGCCCACCTTATTTACCTTATTTAGCCACGCCCACCTTATTCACCTCATGTAGCCACGCCCACCTTATTCACCTCATTTAGCCACGCCCACCTTATTTACCTTATTTAGCCACGCCCACCTTATTCACCTTATGTAGCCACGCCCACCTTATTATCTTATGTAGCCACGCCCACCTTATTCACCTCGTGTAGCCACGCCCACCTTATTCACCTTATGTAGCCACGCCCACCTTATTCACCTTATGTAGCCACGCCCACCTTATTCACCTCATGTAGCCACGCCCACCTTATTCACCTTATTTAGCCACGCCCACCATATTTACCTTATTTAGCCACGCCCACCTTATTCACCTCATGTAGCCACGCCCACCTTATTCACCTTATTTAGCCACGCCCACCTTATTTACCTTATTCAGCCACGCCCACCTTATTCACCTCATGTAGCCACGCCCACCTTATTCACCTTATTTAGCCATGCCCACCTTATTTACCTTATTTAGCCACGCCCACCTTATTCACCTTATTTAGCCATGCCCACCTTATTTACCTCATGTAGCCACGCCCACCTTATTCACCTTATTTAGCCACGCCCACCTTATTTACCTTATTCAGCCACGCCCACCTTATTCACCTCATGTAGCCACGCCCACCTTATTCACCTTATTTAGCCACGCCCACCTTATTATCTTATGTAGCCACGCCCACCTTATTCACCTTATGTAGCCACGCCCACCTTATTCACCTTATGTAGCCACGCCCACCTTATTCACCTTATGTAGCCACGCCCACCTTATTTACCTTATTTAGCCACGCCCACCGTATTCACCTCATGTAGCCACGCCCACCTTATTCACCTTATTTAGCCACGCCCACCTTATTTACCTTATTTAGCCACGCCCACCTTATTCACCTTATGTAGCCACGCCCACCTTATTATCTTATGTAGCCACGCCCACCTTATTCACCTCGTGTAGCCACGCCCACCTTATTCACCTTATGTAGCCACGCCCACCTTATTCACCTTATGTAGCCACGCCCACCTTATTCACCTCATGTAGCCACGCCCACCTTATTCACCTTATTTAGCCACGCCCACCATATTTACCTTATTTAGCCACGCCCACCTTATTCACCTCATGTAGCCACGCCCACCTTATTCACCTTATTTAGCCACGCCCACCTTATTCACCTCATGTAGCCACGCCCACCTTATTCACCTCATGTAGCCACGCCCACCTTATTCACCTTATGTAGCCACGCCCACCTTATTCACCTTATGTAGCCACGCCCACCTTATTCACCTCATGTAGCCACGCCCACCTTATTCACCTTATGTAGCCACGCCCACCGTATTCACCTTATGTAGCCACGCCCACCTTATTCACCTCATGTAGCCACGCCCACCTTATTCACCTCATGTAGCCACGGCCACCTTATTTACCTTATTTAGCCACGCCCACCTTATTCACCTCATGTAGCCACGCCCACCCTCTCCCCAGATCGGCAGAGGGTGGAGCAGCAACCAGGATAAATACTGTACATTAAATAGCACTAATGGGGGATAAAAAAATCGGGGAGAAAAAATTAAGAAAAAAAAGAAAAAAAGAGAAGAGATTGAGGAAGCTGATCTAGGGAGCCAGAGAGCTGAAATTCCATTTTAAGAAACAGGTAATGGTCCAGGCCTATATTATACAGTATATTATGTGCTGGGTATATGTGCCATGGGACTGAACACAACCTGCAGTTGTTTACCCCTTGTATAATGTTAATATTTCAGCTGCTGGTGGCAGTATAAGAAACTTAGACGTTTACCTCAAACCATTTCTCTCTTAAAGTTATACAGTACTCCTTGAGCACATGCCACCCACTTTGCCAAATTAAGTCCTTAACATTTGGGAAGATCAACTTTCTTCAAGTAGTGAAGCGTTGAGTGTAAATGTTTGAGAAAGAGATAAGTAGCCTAGCATCTCTGCAGGGCCCGCTTCCCGGAGGCGTGCCCTCTCCCTCTCAGGGAATAGGGGAGTTGGCAGATCTCCCTGGTCTTAGTGGAGCTGGCCTTGGCTTAGTGGAGCTGGCCTTGGCTTGTGTTTGCTCTTTTTACCGCTGCTAAACCTGTTGGCCCCTTTCTAGCGCTGTCCTACCTCAGACTCCCCTGAGCAGCCAAGCTGGAAAAGCCATTTAGGACAGATATCAGATGAGATGTAACTCGTGCTTAAAATAACATGTCGAAGCCGTGTAAGTCTGCGGGCGCTGCCTATTTCCTGGGGAGGAAGGGGGGGGGGGGGGGGGGGGGGGGGTTAAGTGGCCATGTTTCCTCCTTTTACCCATTTGGCAAAATCCTACGAACATAGACATTTATACAGAGAGGTAAACAAACAGCCAGCCACACACACACACACACACACACACACACACACACACACACACACACACACACACACGCACGCACGAGCACACACACACACACACACACACGCACACACACGCACACACACACACAAGGACGCACGCACGGACGAGCGCACACACACACAGACATTTTGCACAGGAAGCTAAACAGCGCTAACGGTCAGTCAGACACACACAAAACACAAACACACACACTAACACCCCAAAACACACACTCACACAAAACACATGTGTGTGCGTGCGCACACACACACACTCCCATTCACACACCCGCGCGTGCACACACACACACACACACACACACACACACACACACACACACACACACACACACACCATTGCTACAGTAGACTCAGCCCTCAGTCTTAATCCGTTTCACTCCTGTAAGACTGAGAATATTACTATTTAAATCTTTGCATAACGTTAGGTGGCGCTGTTGGAAGCCTTGCATCGGAGAACCAATCATGAGTGTTGTGGGCGGGCCTGTTTTCTGGGGGCAGATCTCATGCAGAACTGGTGTCTCGCAAAAATTTGTCGCATTTGCGGAGAAACATATTAATCACGTAGAAACAAACATAACCTGTTAATAGGACGTGTTTCATCCGGCCCCGGCGGCTAGAGGTCTTTCCCCCAGCGATAAGCCCGACTCCCGAGGCTAACATTACAGAACCTGCTGATGACTTCACAGTAGCAAGCGGACCACTTCCGGGTAGGAAGAATTATTGTAAAATAAACCACAGCTATAAATTTTGTTTGGAGCATATCAGCTTCATGCTCTGTGTTAGGACTATGATAAATGGCATTGCCGCTACCAAATAAAATTCTAATAATAAATGTAGGCGTGTCTGCATGCCGGCGGTTCTCGCCGGGCTCGGACAGACAGTTTCTGACAGTGAAATTCCCAGACGTTTGGTGGCGCAGCTCACCAAACGTCTGGGAGCCGAAACTATTGCTACAGCAACTACACACCAAGCGTTCGCTGCTAATGTTTACCCATGTCAGCCACTTCACTTAACAGCTTGCTTCAACAAGTACACAGATTGTGTGTGTGTGTGTGTGTGTGTGTGTGTGTGTGCGCGCACGTGTGTGTGTGTGTGTGTGTGTGTGTGTGTGTGTGTGTGCATGTGTGCGTATGTGTTTGTTTGGTTGTGTGTGTGTGTGTGTGTGTGTGTGTGTGTGTGTGTATGTGCAGCCAATGTGTGTGCACAGCATAAACACCTATGGCAATTTATATAAGCGTGTGTATGTGTGTGCACTTGCACAGTACGTGCAGTGCATGTGCTTGTGTGTGCACAGCATAAGCAGGCACACCCATGTTTGTGTGTGTGCGTGTGTGTGTGTGTGTGTGTGTGTGTGTTTGTGTGTGTGTGTGTGTGTGTGTGTGTGTGTGTGTGTGTGTGTATGTGTGTGTGTGTGTGTGTGTGTGTGTGTGTGTGTGTGTGTGTGTGTGTGTGTGTGTGTGTGTGTGTGTGTGTGTGTGTGTGCAATATGTGTGGGTGTACACTAGACTCAGTTCTCAGTCTCTATCCGCATCGCCCAACTAGAGACTGAAAAATGTCTGAGAGCTTTCCGGGTTGAAACTGGGTTGAAACAATTAGGGGAGTTTGAAAAAACCTGCATGGCAGAACCAATCGAGAGTGTTTAGGGGCGGTGATATTTCCTTGTCAAAATTCAGAACTCCCCCCAAAAAGTTGCTTGTCACATATAACACTCGTTTGACGACTTATTTGAGGGAATGTCATAATTGTATCTATCACATCCGCTATTTCTGTTGCTCTTTAAACAAGTCGGAATATTTATCGGCGAGATGTTTGGCCAAGCTGGGACGTGGGCTGGGAGGATTACATATTTCACGTAAGGCATCATGGCAGCTAGAAGTAAGGTGGATAGCCTATAGTTATAACCTCCACCAAGGAGGTTATGTTTTCAGTGCCATTTGTCTGTCTGTCAGTCAGTCAGTCAGTCAGTCTGTCTGTCTGTCTGTCTGTCTGTCTGTCTGTCTGTCTGTCTGTCTGTTTGTCTGTCTGTTAGCAGGATTATGAAGAATCTACTGGGCCAATTTTCATGAAACTTGGTGGAAGGGTGTATGTAGCATGGGCAAAGGATCCGATCTGGGATGGGACAAGGAAGGTGGCGGGGCTAGGAAAAAGGGTCCGTAAGGTATAGGAAGGTCAGAGAGAGTCGGGATTCGAGGGGTGGGTAGGATGAGTGGGGGGCTGGGTAGGAGGGGTGGGTAGGAGGGGTGGGTAGGAGGGGTGGCTGAACTTGGTGGAGGTCTGCACTCACCGAGTGCACTTGTAGTTATTCATTTTTGTAGTCCGAAAATATTTTCTTCAAAATCTGTCAGTGGAATAAGAATTTTGTGAATCCAGCTTCATCTCCTCGACAACAGTGGAACGATCCCTCTCATTCTGCCTTGTTTCAAGATGTTCCGTCTACGGTTTGAGGAATCTTGAAAAAGTGAAAGTTTGTTGAAACTGTGTTGAAAGTGAAACTATCCATGTAATGCACAGATGCACAAACGGCCTTCAGAAGGTATTCAAACCTTTGTCTTTGTATGCAATTTTTGGTGCTGCAGCCTAAATTCATATAGCCTCGCCTACAATGAATACATTGAGACAAAAGACAAAGTGTAAACGTATCGATCTCCCTGAGTCCATACTTTGCAGAAGGACCCTTGGCAGCGTTGGATTTTGGGGGATCTTTCTCCCATTCGTCCTGTAAACTCTGTCAAATTCAAGGTTGTTTTTTTCTGAAGCTCTGCACAATACATAGCCTGCATGCGTGCCGGGACGAATGACACATTCCACATGGTGGTGATGAGTCGACCTTGACCCAGACAGCAGACCCCCCAAACACCACCCCACCACCCCACCCCACACATCCACCCACGCCCACCCTGGGTCCACACGGGAGGAGCCGTCCACACACACCGACAGGCTCGCAGTCAACAGAGACCCCCCCCCCATCACCTCCCCACACAGACAGCCAGGAAGGAGTTATCGGGGTGAACGTGGGTCTCTGTGGGAGGGAGGGGGAGGAGATCAGGCGGTGTAAGCAGGAAAGCAGGGTGTGAGCTGCAGGAAAGCAGGGTGTGAGCTGCAGGAAAGCAGGTTGTGAGCTGCAGGAAAGCAGGTTGTGAGCTGCAGGAAAGCAGGTTGTGAGCTGCAGGAAAGCAGGTTGTGAGCTGCAGGAAAGCAGGTTGTGAGCTGCAGGAAAGCAGGGTGTGAGCTGCAGGAAAGCAGGTTGTGAGCTGCAGGAAAGCAGGTTGTGAGCTGCAGGAAAGCAGGTTGTGAGCTGCAGGAAAGCAGGTTGTGAGCTGCAGGAAAGCAGGGTGTGAGCTGCAGGAAAGCAGGGTGTGAGCTGCAGGAAAGCAGGTTGTGAGCTGCAGGAAAGCAGGGTGTGAGCTGCAGGAAAGCAGGTTGTGAGCTGCAGGAAAGCAGAGTGTGAGCTGCAGGAAAGCAGGTTGTGAGCTGCAGGAAAGCAGGTTGTGAGCTGCAGGAAAGCAGAGTGTGAGCTGCAGGAAAGCAGGTTGTGAGCTGCAGGAAAGCAGGTTGTGAGCTGCAGGAAAGCAGGTTGTGAGCTGCAGGAAAGCAGGTTGTGAGCTGCAGGAAAGCAGGTTGTGAGCTGGAGGAAAGCAGGTTGTGAGCTGCAGGAAAGCAGGTTGTGAGCTGCAGGAAAGCAGGGTGTGAGCTGCAGGAAAGCAGGTTGTGAGCTGCAGGAAAGCAGGTTGTGAGCTGCAG
Source organism: Poromitra crassiceps (assembly GCF_964638095.1). NCBI lineage: Eukaryota > Metazoa > Chordata > Actinopteri > Beryciformes > Melamphaidae > Poromitra > Poromitra crassiceps. The sequence continues at coordinate 16,535,925 of NC_139635.1, forward strand.
GAAAGCAGGGTGTGAGCTGCAGGAAAGCAGGGTGTGAGCTGCAGGAAAGCAGGTTGTGAGCTGCAGGAAAGCAGGGTGTGAGCTGCAGGAAAGCAGGTTGTGAGCTGCAGGAAAGCAGAGTGTGAGCTGCAGGAAAGCAGGTTGTGAGCTGCAGGAAAGCAGGTTGTGAGCTGCAGGAAAGCAGAGTGTGAGCTGCAGGAAAGCAGGTTGTGAGCTGCAGGAAAGCAGGTTGTGAGCTGCAGGAAAGCAGGTTGTGAGCTGCAGGAAAGCAGGTTGTGAGCTGCAGGAAAGCAGGTTGTGAGCTAGGAGAAGATGGATGGAAGAGGGGGAGGGTGGTGGAGGAGCGGTTCAAGGAATGAGAGTAAGACTGAGATAGACATGAAGACATACAGTATGTTCAGTTTATAGGAAGCATTAGTGGCATTAAATATTGTAATCAGTAATAATAGCAACAATAATGAATGACATATATAAGTGATACTATAGCTTATCACTACTACGACTACTACTACTACTAGCTAGTAGGGATTGCACTACTACCTCTGCTACCACCAGTTACTAGCCTAATGCTAGTCTCGCAGTAGCCATGCTGTAAATCATCTGGTGCACACCTCTTGAAAAGTGGGTAAGGCCCGCCTCCTACGACCAAAACAAAATGCATGACAGGCATATGAATTGACCAAACGGCACCGGACGGCACGGTGGCTCAGTGGGTAACACTGTTGCCTCACAGCAAGAAGGTCCCGGGTTCGAACCCCGGTCCGTCCCAGGTCCTTTCTGTGTGGAGTTTGCATGTTCTCCCCGTGTCCGTGTGGGTTTTCTCTGGGTGCTCCGGTTTCCTCCCACCATCAAGAAAAACATGTATGTTAGGGTTAATACTCCTGTCAGTGCCCCTGGCCAAGGTACTGGCAAAAGAACTGGAGTTGGTCCCCGGGCGCTGCACAGTGGCTGCCCACTGCTCCTAGTTCTAGGAAGGTTCCTAGTAGAGGATGGGTCAAATGCAGAGGGTGAATTTCCCCAAGGGGATAAGTATAACTAACTAACTTTTCAAACACGGACCTCCTATTTGCGTGACGCAACTCGTGGGCGGTACATTTTGAACGATGCACCAATGCACGGAGAGAGCGACTTCCGCCATGACACTATTGGAGCCAGGGGATTCCCTCTGAATTGTGATTTAGACCCCCCGTCGCTGGAAGCATGCTGACATAAGATACTAGGTCTGACCATGTGAGACTAGCCTACTGCTAGTGCTACTTCTGTTACTGCCACTACTCGTACTAGGCTGCTAGCATAGCACGCAATAGAGACTGCCCACTTTTGAACAGCTCCAGTTCCAGGAAGTGAATTTCCCATTCATTTCTCCTTTCAGAAAATCCTTAAAGACTTTTAAGCCTGGAACCAAGCCAACCAGATACGAGATGAATCGTGACCATAAAACATGGAGCAAAAAAATGGGGAAATGTTTTTGTTTTTTTACTAATAACACTAACAATGCTCATATTAATGAATCCTGATTGGCTCTGGAAGTGCAGCCTGCATGTGTACAGAGCCCTGGTGTCACTCAGCAATGATAAAGCATGCACCACAGCATCATTAACCCTATCTCACCTGAAACACGTCTGACAGCAGGTGTGTTTAGTGCTGCAGGCCACGAGGATTGCAGGTGCAAGAGCCCTCATTTGTGAGATAGCGTTGTCAAAGGCTAACCAACCTGCGGGAGATGGCTGTGAATGTTTAGACACCCTTAAAAATGTCTATCTATATGGCTGTATGATGGTATTCATTCTTAAAACATTCCCCCCCCCCCCCCCACCCCCCCAAAGGAATTGTGACAAACAGCTGCAAACACAAGTACTTGCAGAATTTTGGCAGTGCGGCTTCTCTTTTTTTAGCAACTTAATTCCATTTAATTGAAACAAAAGTTGATTTACACTGGAAACAAGTGAGTCATCTCTCCCCAAAAACATGGGCTTTGAAATCTCAAATTTCCCCCCAATTATACTTGGCCAATTCACCCTGTTGTCCTGGTCGTTATTCCACCCCTCTGCCGATCTGGCGGTTGTAGGCTACCCATGCTGTTCACCCTGACAGCGATGAGCTTCACCGGCAACATGTAGCGCATGGGAGGATCATGCTATTCCCCTCAGTTCCCCTCCCCCTGGAACAGGCTGCCCGACCAGCCAGAGGAGGCGCTAGTGCAGCGACCAGGACACATACCCTTAATCTGGCTTCCTACCTGCAGACACGGATGCCCGACCGAGCACGGGAGCTCGAACCTGTGACCCTCGTGTTGATAGGCTCTGAATCTACCCCTGTACTACCTGGATAGCCATATGGCTAATGTTGAGTCCTATTGGTTGCTCAGATCGATGATCTAGGACAGTGGTTCTCAACCTGGGGGGTTGCGAGATTATTTTAGGGGGTCGCGGGGTGGCTGCCCAAAAATGCCAAAAAATAAAATAAAACTAAGATTTCTTTTTCCATTATATCTCCCGTGCAAATGATATAGTGCAGTCATATCATCAATTTGAGTGAGATAGTGAAATGAGTGTGTGTGAATGCATCCTGGAGCCGGATGTAATCTTGTGTGGCAGCAGACTGACCCATGCACTCAACAGGTGCAGCTAATTAACTACTATGCCTAACAGGCTCGCACCCTGGATAATTGTGTGAGCTAAATGCATTCACTCTTATGTAAATGTGTATGTGTTTCGAAGTTGACATTTTGTTTGAATTCAGCAGTGGTAAACCCTGTGTTGGGTAAACATAAACTAATAAGACAACTAATGTCAGAAGCAATATCATAGCGAGGAGAGAGGAGGTAGAGCACCATTGCTATTTGCCTTCATAGTAAATCTTGTGGCTGCAGCATCAGACCAGTTGAGGCCAAATGTGGAGCAGCTATAGTACGGCTTCGCTCCTGCAGCTGTCAATCACCTGTCGCTCCTTGTCACTGGCTGGGTGTGGAGGGGAGGGGAAAGCTAGCCCAGCGCCGCTGTCAGGGAGGCCGCGCGGCCCCTGAACCGCTGCACCAAAGGTCACAGACGTTGACACAGCGAGGCACTCCTTTCCTCTCCGTCAAAAGCCTCCAGCGCTTATGGCGCAGACGCTCCAAATTTAGAGACACGGCCCTAAATACATAAAGCCTTTTATATCGCCAACCTCTCGTCCATGCCCAGACAACAACCCACTAATCTCACGGTAACTGCTGTGTTTAGTTGCCGTGGCGACGCCGTGTGTTGTGGCGCGCCGCAGCGAGCGGCTATATAAAGGCTAAAGGCCCCAAAATCGATGTTTACAGTGCAGGAAATATAGATAAATACTATTTGACACGGCCCGTTAAAACGATGTAGACTCGGTGCTTCCTCGGCCCTTCACGGCTGACAGGCGCTGTGGAAGCATCTGGACGAGGACCGGCCATTGTGCTGCCGTGCCGTACAGGCTAGAACATACCTGAGATGAATCTTCTGTACTCACTGAGCCGTATAGCTGCAGCCTCCATCATGGGTTTGTGGTCGTCTGTCAACACAAGTGAAGGCGGCTTATTACGCGTTTGCCAGAAACAGCCCAGCTCATGCTGGGCTTCAATTCTCAGGGGTGTCTTCCACTACAAATACGTGTTTTCCTAGATTTCACCTCTGGAGGCAGTGTTCAAAATAAACCCTTCTTATACCTTTTGTCCCTCTTATTTCTTTACCTGGTGCATCTCAATCATACAGTGGGGGGGGGGGGGGGGGGGGGGGGGTGCTCTTGCAGATACAAATTATTATTATTATTATTATTATTATTATTATTTTTATTATTATTATTATTATTATTATTATTATCAGTATTATCATCATCATCATCATCATCAATGATGGTGATCATCATGATTATTATTATTTGTGTAATAATGCAACAATAATGTAACTCAGTAAAGGTGCACTGTCTTAAAACTTTTGATTTCACGATTGTATTTGTTGTTTTGGGATGATTTCTTCTGGGCCTAATACCTGCTTGAAAAAAGGGGAAGGTCGGCACACTGAAGCTCCAATCCTGTCTGGAGTCATGTGACTATCACGTGACCGGGTCACTGCATGGTGTATTTAAACATGGCATCTTTGTAACTTTTTTCATGTCTGAGGAAGTACATACTTCCTAATACCTGCTTACCACTGGTATTCCAACTGCTGCTAGTATAAGCTATTATTGTACCAATACGAAATCATTAATTTATAAATGTACAACTTACAGGTACAAATTTACAAATTAAATAAAGAAATCTATATTTATACAAACTAAAAGATCAGAATTCACAAGGTGGATGTATTTTAACCTTTGAAACGTATAGTATATTGCTTCAAGTGGACTCCTCTTATAGGGATCACTTTGGGATGGGTCAAATTGATCACTATATGCTGATGATGATTATAACAGATTTTTTTCTTTTTCTTTATTTCTCATGCAGATTACCATCTAATTGACATTTGTGTATGTATAACATGAATACAGTACATATAAAGTAATGAAATGGAGACCTTTGCTATTTAGTGAATGAAATTGACTTGAATCCTACAGTAAAGTTGCCTCCACATGAGAAGCCATCTTCTCTTCTCTCACCATGAGGTAGAGCGGAGAAAGGTCATCGGTAAATAGGTCAAAGTTTAAACAATTTGAACTTTGACCTCAGCGCACGGTGGCAAGTTTGAGTGGTGCTCCACGGTTAGTGCTGCCGCATAGTTGGGAGACGCACCTCGTGTTGGTGTCTTTCCTGGATCAACATTTTTTTCCTAGTACGGGCCGGGAAAACCCCGCCCCAAACTCATTTGATTGGTCGCCACAATTGCTTCTTCCCTAAAACGTGCAGCAAGTAAAGAAATGTGGTTAAGATTAGGCTTAAGGTGTGAAAAAGTGCAGATCAGGGTGTGCTTGGTCCTATGGCTTAATGGAGAACGTGCGCACCTTCCAGTCCAAGGATTGGGGTTCGATTCCTGGTCCAACGGCAACCACACACACTTTTATAAAACATTAGGTTTAGGCAAGTACAACAATGTGGGTAGGGTTAAGGGTTTGGGTCTGGTTGTGGTTGTGGTTAGATCAGAAACCTTTAACCCTAATCTTAACCACATCTGTTCTACTTTTCAGGAAGAAGTAATTGCGGCGACAAATCAAATGAGTTTGGGGCGGGGTTTTTACTATAGGAAAAAAATGTGGTCCAGGAACGACAAGAAATATCACGACGTACGTTGGGAGGCACCACTCTCCCCATAGAAAACAACGGCACAGCGGGTGCAGAGCTGTTTTACCACGGATCATCTGCAGGGAGCTTTTGTTAGCTTAGGCCTCCAGCTGTTTCAAACACAGACAAACAGACAGACACACACACACACACACACACACACACACACACACACACACACAGACAGACAGACAGACAGACAGACAGACAGACAGACAGACAGACAGACAGACAGACAGACAGACAGCCACACACACACACACACACACACACACACACACACAGACAGAGACGCCGCCATCTCTCCACAAACAGACAGACATGCACCAACTATCGCTGCTGTATCTTATTGGCTAATTTTTGGCAGTTTTCAAGTAAAAAATATATACAAATAAAATATATACAAAATACATTGTTCACAGGTGTGACGAGGCCCAAAATAATCGCTGTAAGTGCAGTATTGATCATTATAAGCAAATTATTCAAACAGCATGTGTATAGAAAGGATTCGGGACCAAGCTTTTTGAACCAATATAAGCGGTTGATCACTATAACCGTGATTGATCACTATAAGCAGATTCCACTATATGTTCAACAAAGCCCATTTTTTTCGAAAAGCCCATTCATATTCTCCATAGTGATTCTGGACTATACACACCACATGGCGGCATAGAAAATGACGCACGATGACGACTTCTTCCAGCCTCCATACAGTATCTACGATGACGGGCCGATGGTGTAGGCAGACGTGGAGCTTCCAGCCCGCTCGTTTCAGAGTGTGTGCCTGTGCAGTAATCCAGCCCGCTCGTTTCAGAGTGTGTGCATGTGCAGTAATCCAGCCCGCTCGTTTCAGAGTGTGTGCATGTGTGCAGTAATCCAGCCCGCTCGTTTCAGAGTGTGTGCATGTGCAGTAATCCAGCCTGCTCGTTTCAGAGTGTGTGCATGTGCAGTAATCCAGCGCGCTCGTTTCAGAGTGTGTGCATGTGCAGTAATCCAGCCCGCTCGTTTCAGAGTGTGTGCATGTGCAGTAATCCAGCCCGCTCGTTTCAGAGTGTGTGCATGTGCAGTAATCCAGCCCGCTCGTTTCAGAGTGTGTGCATGTGCAGTAATCCAGCCTGCTCGTTTCAGAGTGTGTGCATGTGCAGTAATCCAGCCCGCTCGTTTCAGATTGTGTGCATGTGCAGTAATCCAGCCCGCTCGTTTCAGAGTGTGTGCATGTGCAGTAATCCAGCCCACTCGTTTCAGAGTGTGTGCATGTGCAGTAATCCAGCCCGCTCGTTTCAGAGTGTGTGCATGTGCAGTAATCCAGCCCGCTCGTTTCAGAGTGTGTGCATGTGCAGTAATCCAGCCCGCTCGTTTCAGAGTGTGTGCATGTGCAGTAATCCAGCCCGCTCGTTTCAGATTGTGTGCATGTGCAGTAATCCAGCCCGCTCGTTTCAGAGTGCATGTGTGCATGTGCAGTAATCCAGCCCACTCGTTTCAGAGTGTGTGCATGTGCAGTAATCCAGCCCGCTCATTTCAGAGTGTGTGCCTGTGCAGTAATCCAGCCCGCTCGTTTCAGAGTGTGTGCATGTGCAGTAATCCAGCCTGCTCGTTTCAGAGTGTGTGCATGTGCAGTAATCCAGCCCGCTCGTTTCAGAGTGTGTGCCTGTGCAGTAATCCAGCCCGCTCGTTTCAGAGTGTGTGCATGTGCAGTAATCCAGCCCGCTCGTTTCAGAGTGTGTGCATGTGCAGTAATCCAGCCCGCTCGTTTCAGAGTGTGTGCATGTGCAGTAATCCAGCCCGCTCGTTTCAGAGTGTGTGCATGTGCAGTAATCCCGGCGGCTAGCGGCCGTGGCTCTGTTGCGCTGAGCGGCGTCGGGTTTCGCCGGCGGGTCTTTTGACCGGGCTCACGGGGGATGAGCGGAGATCCTGCGCGCTGCCCGGTCGCTTATGAAGGGCGGACATTGTTGCCAGCCCAGGGGAGAAAACTGAGCAGTCTGGCAACACAGGCGGAATTTCCTACTGCGATGTTATCTCACACAAGACATTTAACTGCAGCCAAATGAAGGGAGAGAGGGGGGAGGAGAGGGGGGGGGGAGACGGTGGGGGGAGAGGGGGGAAGGAGAGGGGGGGAGGAGAGGGGGGGGTGAAAGACAGATCGGGAGGGATTGAGAGAAAAAGGGCGAGGTAGAGAGGGTAAGAGAAAGAGTAGGGATGCACCATATATATATTTTTTTAATGTCTGTGTCAGTCTGTCGGATCAATGAGCAAAATAACAGCAAAGTTAATATCAGTTATCTGTGTTTTTCAGTACTGTACGCTACAACATTTGATTATCAACTATTTTGATTATCAAAACATGTTTTTATACACATTGACATTGGTAAATATCGGATAACAGCCATAACAATGTTAATATTGGTTATCGGTGTATATTAGCCAAAATGTTCATATTGATGCATCCCTAAAGAGGAGAGGGAGTGAGGGAGACAGAGGGGGAGAGAGTGAAAAGGAGAGAGGAGCACGAGGGAGCGACAGGGAATGAGAGATAGTAAATAGATAGATGTGGATGTGGATGTAGATAGGATGGAGAGGGAGATGAGGGGAGATTGAGAGAGAAAGAGAGTAAACGAGCGAGAGAGAAGAGAGTGGTAGAGAGAGACAGGGAGAGAGAGACTGCGAGAGAGAGAGAGTGGGAGAGAACGACTGTGAGAGGGATAGAGAGACAGCGAGAGGGAGAGAGAGACTGTGAGAGAGAGAGGGAGGGCAAGAGAGACAGGGACGGAGAGGGAGGGAGAGAGAGAGAGAGACAGCCAGGGAGAGGGAGAGAGACATCGAGTGGAGGGGAGGAAGAGAGAGGGAGGGAGAGAGAGAGAGAGGGAGAGGGAGGGATAGAGACAGCGAGAGAGAGGGAGAGAGAGACAGCAAGAGAGAGGGAGGGGAGGGAGAGAGAAGGAGGGAGACAGTGAGATGGATAGAGACAGCGAGAGAGAGACAGCGAGAAAGAGGGAGGGAGAGGGAGGGAGACAGCGAGAGGGAGAGGAAGGGAGAGAGACAGTGAGAGACAGAGGGAGAGAGAGACAGCGAGAGAGAGGAAGGGAGAGGGAGGAAGACAGCGAGAGGGAGAGGAAGGGAGAGAGACAATGAGAGACAGAGGGAGAGAGAGACAGCGAGAGAGAGGGAGGGAGAGGGAGGGAGACAGCGAGAGGGAGAGGAAGGGAGAGAGACAGTGAGAGACAGAGGGAGGGAGGGAGGGAGAGGGAGCGAGGGAGGGAGGGGGAGAGACAGCGAGAGAGAGAGAGGGAGGGAGAAGAGGATGAGAGAGAGGAAAGAGAGGAAGTGTGGGAGGAGACAGAGTGCTGTTTGACAGAAATGCTTCTGATAACATTGTTAGCGCGGCAATTAGCTCTGCCCTCCCAGTTCAGCTTGTCTACTGGGACGTCTGCAGCTAGTCTCTCTCATTTAACCATGACATAAACCTCACCCTAACCTTCAGCAAGTACTTTCACTAGCCAAAACTTAACCGCCTAACTGCCTAACTGCCAATTCATGCTGTTAATTGTCACATGTTTGATGGAGAAACATCATGTTCACAACACATTCTCACACTCAACAAATCTCATACTGATGTTTAATCAGGACCCCCCTCAGTTCTTAATGCACGGGGTATCCCTCTCTGGTCATTTTTCCATCCCACAAGAATAGCCAACAACTTGTGTTAAGGTTATGTTTAGGCTCCTAAAACAACTTGGTAAAGGTTTGGGTTAAGATTTGGGTTAGGTTTATAAAACCATTAAATGGAACTCATGGTTGAAAAGTAGGCTGAACACACTGGGGATAGAACCCCGGCCTCCACCGCCCCCGAATACCACGCCCATCAATGCTTTATTTAACTGCCACACTCCCGTGCAGAGATAGGAGAAGTTCACATATTCTTTAATTAAGTAGAACTTTATTTGTGTAAACATTTTAAAAAGACTCAGTCACAGTTAAAAAGTACAGGCTCTGAAATGTATTAAAGTATAACAGTAAAAAGTATTTCTACCGGCTGTTTCTGTCCAAAGCTGACTGAAACTCACATCATATTAATACAATTCAAAGACTATTAAAAGATCCTCTTCAAACATGTGTTAAGATGTATAAAGACTCTACTCAGATTAATCATTTGTATGATATGGTTTTTCCACGAAAAAGGTGCACACAATGCAGAGATGCTCACACGTCAGTTTTGGCAAGTCCAAGTCAAGTCTCAAGTCTTTGAGAACGAGTCTCAAGTCAAGTCCCAAGTCACTGTGTGTGTGTGTGACTTAAGTGCGACTCAAGTCCAAGTCTCAAGTCCAAGTCCCCATCTCTGACACAATGCGTGAAAGCTGGGAGAGCACGGGACGAGAGAGACAGACATCGTTTCATCGTTTTTGACTTTCGTGCCTTCAAACTAAAGTAGCTAGGCTGTTTTGAAAATGTAAGTACAGATATTTGTGTTAAAATGTAGGGAGTAAAAGTAAAAATTGTCAGAAGAATAAATACTCAGTAAAGTACAGATACCTGAAAATCCTACTCAAGTACAATAACAATTTAAGTATTTTTACTTAGTTACTTCCCATCTCTGCTCCTGGGGCATGGATTTTAGATGTGGTGGGAGTTCTCTGGGACGACCCTGCACTTTGAAAATGTATGAAAAAGGGAGACCTCGTGTATTAAAAGCTGATGTCAAGGGACCTGACCAAATGGCAGTATTTGAGTTTGGAGGGAGAACAGGTTGCATCTTCACATAATTCACACCCTCAAAATCTAATCTGTGTCTCAGAGTCTTCGATTATATATATTAAAAAAAAAGATTGTTGCTTTGTGGATATCAGATACATTTTTGCACCAGTTACACCCAACATAGGACCTTTCTATGAAGCCAAGAATATCTGTGATCTCAGAGAAGATGATACGTTGCCATGTGCAAAGCTTGCCCTCTTCTGTAGTTTATGGTCTCGTGTCACATATTTCAGTGTCTTTTACGGCTTGTAAACACATTGGCAATGCTCGTTTATGAAATGTATAAAGGCAGGACCTTTGAATCAGTTACGCAATATTCTTATCACCTTTGTACCGGCGAGGTTTGGTCGAGAGAGCCTGCGATTGGCTGAGGGCACGTTTTGAATCTTGCAATATGCACTGCAAAAAAAGAAAGAAAGAAAAAAGTTCATCTTCAAAATTGAATGGCTTTATCTAATGCCTAGCACAGCTTTAAAATATAATCTCAGTATTTTTTTTTCCTTTTTTTTGCAGTGCGGGTTGGATTGGAAACGTTGAGTTGTAAAACGTCTGCACACTTCTTACTGCACACCACATGTCTGCAGATTTAAACCACAGTAAACTCAGCTTTATGAGGGCCTATTTGATTCGTGTACTTTGATAGCCTGTCATAGCAAGTGTGAAAGAGGTTATCATGTCGTTAACTAAGGACTTCTACTGTCCTTTAAAACGAGGAGGAATTTGTTTTCAACCAATTTGTGAATGTAGTATTTATGCCACTGTTTGAATGGTGACCTTATAGAAATAAACTCCTCAGTGCCTGTGTGCCCAGTGGTGTTGGTTAAGTTAAATCGCCAGTAATGTTACAGTGCGTTTTGGATAGTTAGGGACCTTTACGCAAAACCATGTTGATATTTTATAGGCTTATAGGAGCTTGACCTTGGGACACTCAAGTTAAGGATATAAAGATATGAAAACACATGAACACCTAATAAAAGAAAGCGGGAAAACAGCATCATAAAAATTCCACAGGATTCAATATAGCTTATCTCTGATTGAGCTGCTTGGAAATAAAAAGCAGGTGCGCCCTATGATAAATCAGGCTATTTATCTCAACCAATCACAGCTTGGTGTGCAGGAGGCGCTGGGCGGACTTGATGTTGACACTCCTCTTCTCTAAGGTTTCACTCTGTGTCAAGGCAGTGGCTGATCTGCAGACTGAGGGTTGTTGAGGAGGTGAGAATGCTGGATAATCATTACCAAGAAGTGGGTATCGGCCCTCACTTTGTTTATTGATAGTGCTTAGCTAGACATGGTCTCTGTAAAGCTCTCTGATACATGCTTGTGAATTAGGGCTATACAAATAAACTTGACATGACTTGTTTTAAGTGAGTTTGAAGTTCAACATGAAAGATCACTAATACTATAATATTATACTATAATAATAAAATATCATACTGTATGTATAGCAATGCTTTTCAAATATCTGTCATGTTAAGGACCCCTAAACTGACACGAGGTAGACCAAGGCCCCCCAAATGATAAGATTGTATCCCAGGGTCCCCATCTGATAATAATTTTTTATTTTCTTTTGATTTGATCTGTTTTATTACAGAATAATAAACCTATGACCAAAATGGTCATACAGTACATTCTGTCATTGTGTTAGTATTATAGTGACAATAGACTACTTGCACAACTCCACTACTTCCTGAAATGAGTAGGGCATCTTGGTTTCCTGTCCTACACTATTGGATGAACTGATTAATGTCAGGTGTGCCTGACTGCTGCAGTCACAACAACAGTGATCAGGCACACCTGACATTAATCAGTTCAACCAATAGGACAGGAAACCAAGATGCCCTACTCATTTCAGGAAGTAGTGGAGTTGTGCAAGTAGTCTATTAATTATCCCCTTGTGGCTGGGGACTCCCTCCAAGGCCTCTCTTATCGGCTGGCCCTTTAAAAGAATCATTATTCTATACGTTTTCTTTAAGTCTATCATTTTGTAAGCCTTTGTTCACACCAGCCGCTTAACAGAAGCAGAGCTGAAGCTAAATCCACGCTGAAGCATGAGCTCACACTAAACCGGTCACACGAGAAGCACTCTCATTTCCTCAGCGCCTCGCTCGGCGCGCCTTGACCCCGCCCACAACTTCCATTGACTTCATGGATGGCAGCTTCATGCTTCACGCTTGGAAAATACAACTGAATCCTGAACGATCGCTTCAGCGCAGCTTCAGTGTGGCTTGAGCGTAGCTTGAGCAAGGTACGCATGCGGCTGGTGTGAATGGCCTCGCCTGTTAACAAGGACGCCGAAATGAAACTTGTGGCTTCAGCGTAGCTTGAGCGTTGCTTCGGCGTATGTTGTGCAGGTAAGAGCAGGTGTCACATTGAGAGCAAAGCAGGTGAAACTGACATGTGACAGTAACATTGTGTCGTGTGTGTGTGTGTGTGTGTGTGTGTACGCGCGCGTGTGTGTGTGCGTGTGTGTGTGTGTGTGTGCGTGCGTGCGTGCGTGCGTGCGTGCGTGCGTGTGTGTGTGTGTGTGTGTGTGTGTGTGTGTTTTAAGGACATCACTCTCAGTCAGAGTCATGACTGATCCCACAGACTGGCTCCAGGCCTTTTTCCACTGCTGTCACATCAAACCATCCAGTCTTCACAAAGCCAACCTATGAGGAATGTTATTAGTATTTATTTATTTATTTATTTATTTATTTATTTATTTATTTATTTATTTATTTATTTATTTATTTATTTTTATTAAAATTGCTAACCACTGCTTTCTGAAAATCTATGACTTGATGGGCCTTACACCCCCTTATACAGGACAATGTAAACACCTCAGAAATGTGCAACTACTATGTTTATGAATATGAGGTTTCCAGGCCACATGTGGTTAGTTTGCTTAAATTAGACCTCATCACATGAATAAACCAAATGTACTGTATCATTATACGATGTGAGTCACGACCACCTTCCAGCCAGGCAGAGCCACCCGGCAGTGTTGTTATGCTGGATAATGATTAGCGAGCTGTAATCATTCATGGGACTGAGCTTGTTAATGTTTTCTTATGGTGTTTACTACACTGACTGGGCTAACTGTGTCTCACTATCATCAATTGTTATGTAGCTATTACTGAGGTCCTGTAGCCTGTACTACGAAGCTAGTTTAATGCCTTATCCGAGTAAGTTTGAGTTTAAACCTGGTTTAGCCGTACTACAAAGCAAGTTAACTTTCAATCACCATGGCAACTGACGCTGCAAAGCTAACCTGGTCGCGACCAGGTTAGCTTCAGAGGATAAGATAAAAATTCATAAGAGACCCATATAATCGGCTCTCTGGAGTCACTCACCATTCAAAGATCGCCATATGAAAAATAGATTGCAGTCAACTGAGAATAGAACAAGCAAAACATTTGTGGCTCTGTAGGCTACATAATTAAATTAAGCCTACTTACCACTTTATGTCTTAACAGCTCAACGATGCGTGGAGAAATATGATCACTATTAATCACCGCGGCGCATATCATGAACGGACCCTCAAATGGAGTGAGGGTGATATTCTCCTACATGCCAGAAAAGCCTATACATATAATATAGATATGGGATAAATATGGGATAGCCCCAATACTAAATATGCAGGCTATTCTTGCATCTTTCAGCTGGAACTGTGTCCTGTAGGCTGTATGCCAATATATGAGCAAAAATAGGCTAGTTTTTATCAATGATAACTATGCCCGCATCGTCTCAATTCAGTTCAGCAGTTTTCCCTTTTATAGTAGGCTATTGGGCTTTATACTAGGCTATTTTATATATGAATTATTCGATCAGTGCAACCACACACATGAGTGATAGAGATCATTATTCATTGAGCATGCGTTTCTAAATCTATGGTCTAGGCTTACAGATTGTGGAAATGTATAGACTGAGATTACACATTTACATTTGTTGCTGCTGTATCAATGCAGCTGTATCAGACAGAAATCGCTGATCAAAGTAAATCAAATGACTGATGTGAATACAAGCTGCTGCTTTAGACAGCCCTTCAGCAGACTATCCAACGCGGATTTTCATTCTGACATTAAATCGCGGATACATTAAATATCCGCTAAAACTCTGATCATGCACTGCGCTTTCATTGAACGAGGAAATGGGTGTGGAAATGGGTGTGGGCGTGGATCAACTCAGCTGTTCATAATGTGATTGGCTAGCGCACCTCTTTCGCGTGGACGCGCGCCTGTGCACGAGCGAAAAACGTGCGCGTGCACAGGCAGATCCCAGGTTCAGTTATCGAGTAGAAAACCAGCGTCGTAGTATCAGTTAACTAGATAGCTTTGATCCTGTTTAGTCAAACCAGATCAAAGTGACAGATCGCGGGTCTGTTAAGATAGCTTCGTAGTACAGGGTACTGGTCCTGCTAAGGAGGGTGGAGGGGGGGGGAGGTGTAGAGCACTCTTCTGTTCTGGAAATTGCTCAGAATCCCCCCACCCCTCCCTCCCGCTTATTGCCAATATACCTCGAAAAGTCGTACATCTCCTGAATGTCCTACATCAGTTTGTGGTTGTAAAGTTTCATGAGGCTGTGATGATCCTGGTCACTCATTTTATACAGCGAGACCCAGTTTAAAAAATGGTCTCACTACAATGGAATGGCTATGGAGACTAACATCATCACACTTAAATAGAATTGGGCTAATTGAATCAACAAGGGTCTAGCTGCAAAAGAAAGCCATGGTTTTCCCCCAAAATCTGCATGGGATTAGCATCAAGTGGGAATGTCTGTAAAGCGGAATCTCATCACTACCTATAGAACCCTATCATTCAGATATCCTGAATGCCATGTCAGTTTTTCTCTTGCCAAAATTTAGCCAAAATTTGGATCAGCATTTAGTCCCCTTCCTGACAAGTTAACATGACCTGCCTTGTATCAATGGATGCCTTAGGTCTTCTAGTTTCATGGGATCCCAGTATCTTCACTCTATAGAAGTAAGAATGAGCCTGTTACAGCCTCTGAAAAACATCATGTCAGCCATGGGGTGCAGAATCAGTCCGT
Organism: Poromitra crassiceps; assembly: GCF_964638095.1. Classification (NCBI taxonomy): domain Eukaryota; kingdom Metazoa; phylum Chordata; class Actinopteri; order Beryciformes; family Melamphaidae; genus Poromitra; species Poromitra crassiceps. The sequence continues at coordinate 16,550,932 of NC_139635.1, forward strand.
GGCTACACACTGCTCACTTTGAGTAGGCCTATTAACTGACAGTGTGGCCCGTTCCGTAGTACTTTGCACATTTTTACAAGCAGTGTTGTAAATGTGCAAACAGCTTGCAAAATGTCCCACATATCTCAGTTCAGGTATCTGCACATACCCTGGTCAAAACTATAGCCTACTTACATGTATTGTTTGTTTGCAGGTTTCCCTCCTCGCTCCTAGTTCAGCGATCTCTCAAAGCTTCACTCCAATGTAAACAAGATGTGTTTTCCATCCATTCACGTATAGCAGCAGCTAATCACATACAGCACAGTCTTAAAAAATGAAAAGGACAGACAATGTTTTGAATTACTACTGGCCAGTTTCTGCTGCATTGCTCAACAGCCTATGCATACTCTGTAATGGATAAGATTTAAAATCTGGAAAATATAGTGTAATATACAACTTCAGTCAAAGTGCACTAAAATTAAAACTACAATTACGGACTTACAAAAGTAAACAAAAAATGACCCAATTACAGTAATGCAAGTAAATGTAATTAACTGGCTAATTGACTGATTGATTGGCTGGCTGTCCTGGGCGTTTCCCAGGTGGAACTGAATGGATGGAAAACAGGGCGTTGCTGCTAAAGAGCAGGGGGGATTAGTGAACCTTCCCTGGATAAATAAAGGTTAAAAGACACCTTGATGAAATATGTGCTACTTTGTGAAACATCCACATCGAACATACGACCTGTCAGTCTGAGTCAGAGTTGGAGCTGATGAAGTTTATGACAGGTTGGACATACGACCTGTCAGTCTGAGTCAGAGTTGGAGCTGATGAAGCTGATGAAACCAACACAGAGCCACTTGAAACTGACAGAGACACATTCCACTTTGTACTTCTCAGACGGGGCTTGTTCCATGTCGTAACATGCTGACAGTTACACGGAGACAGGCGGGAAAAGCAGCGCAAAAAACATCCACCTTAACAAGTCTTTGATATAGCGAGTGTTAAAAAAGGTACGATAAGTTCACTTGTTTCTAATTCAAATCAACCTGTTTCAAGAATTGTCTTGCATCAGGTGGCGTCATTCTGACACCTGTGCAGCGATCTGCCATATTTCTGTCAGATACTTTTTTCTTCAAGGAAAATGGGATTTTTCTTTATGACCGAATATAATATTAAACTAGAGACCATCCTGTGATAGGATCACACCTAGCCACGATGCCTACGCCTTTCAAAGAAAGTGGAGTAAAGTGGGGGGCACTGTGGGGGGGGGGTTGGTCGCGTTGCTCGGATCACATTTCCGAACTCGAGCTTCATTTAGATGTCAAAACACATAAAGTTTCGTCTTTCGTGACTTCATCTTGCACGGTTTTGATGCTGTCACGTGGAAAAGCAATCAATCAACAAGTATCTCCAGGATCACATTTTGCCATGATGACACACACACACACACGCACGCACGCACACACACACACACACACACACACACACACACACACACACACACACACACACACACACACACACACACACACACATACACACACACACACACACACACACACACACACACACACACACACACACAGACTCACTGTGTGGGTTGGTAATCACCTCTATCATCCTGTGCGAACAGGAATATTTGAATCTACTAGAATTATCAGGCTGCTAGTTGTCTGGGAGTCCAGCATGATATTGTGTTATGTGTGGAAGGTATCGGTAGTTGGCGCTGTGCCAAATTGCACGAAATTCGGCACTGAACTCCGTCAGGTGCCCCTAAGCGCACTCCCCAAGTTTGAAGTCAATCGGAGGAACGGTTCTCGAGAAAACCACTTTTTGTGTTTGCCAGTAGGTGGTGCTCGGCCGAATAGCGCGGAATTCGGCACTGAACTCGGTCAGGTCCCCTTAAGAGCACTCCCCAAGTTTGAAGTGGATCCTGACGTGAAAATGTTTGAGAAGCTTCTAGTTATTCTAGTTGATACTGCGCTGGTTGTAATGTGAATGGACCCTTCTTGCTGTGAGTGTGAGTGGACGGGCCGGTCCTGTGTGAGTGGAGAGCCCGGTCCTGGTCCACTTAGTGCTGTGACACGCGATAGGGTCCAAATCCAAAGTGGAATGGCTGCAGGCTTCAACCTGCGCTTAAGAGGGTCACCGCCGAACAAAGGGGGTTCAGTCAGGAGCTGAGAGGCTGCACACACTGAAAAGAACATGGGGCCAAGGTACGTGTGTGTGTGCGTGTGCGTGTGTGTGTGTGTGTGTGTGTATGTGTATGTGTATGTGTGTGTGTGTGTGTGTGTGTGTGTGTGTGCGAGTGTGTGTGTGTGTGTGTATGTGTATGTGTATGTGTGTGTGTGTGTGTGTGTGTGTGTGCGAGTGCGAGTGAGAGAGAGAGAGAGAGAGAGAGAGAGAGAGAGGAAGAGAGAGCTGCTCTGGAGGCAGAAATAATGTCATTGGTCGAGTTAAATTTCACTCTGCTGAGCCAAAGAACCACAGTTCTTCAGAACATGAATGCCCAAAATAAAAAATATAAATGAATCAGAATCAGAATTATTGTATTCGGCCATAGTATAGAAGGTACACACGACACGTTATAAGATATAAACCACTTCAGTACAATACAAAGAAATGGCAATGACTTCTTCATTTTCATTCATTCATGGCCATATAATGTTGGAAGGTCTCCGGGTATACGCCCGAATAACCCAGGTTCTGACCCGGCCGGGTCTCCAGTCCATTTCAAAGAAACAGCCTGGTCCTGTAGCGCTGAAATGTCAGGTCCAATAGGACCCGAGTGGACCTGGCGAGTGGCTGTCACAGCTGTCAATCACCCTTTTTTAGATCATCAAATAGAACAAATCCACGTCCTCTTCTGAGTTCGGCATGGAACCTGGGAGATTTCATTCCCCATTAATTTGTCCATAGAGATTTCGAAAAAAGTGCTTGACTTGGTCAAAGCAAGCGATTCAGCTGCATTCAGAATCAACATTTCACTCAGACAAAAAAAACTACTTTAAAAACCTTCAAGTTTCCTTTTTGTGTGTGTCAGATGGCACCTGCCATGCCTCCTGCTGGGGGAGCATTGTAGTGCACCTGCCACGCCTCCTGC
>NC_139635.1:16559016-16604016 GCF_964638095.1 Poromitra crassiceps
GAGTGCCATGTGCTAAGTGAGCAGCAGTAGCTGAGATATGTCTGTCTTTATATAACGCTCTTACCCAGAGTGCCATGTGCTAAGTGAACAGCAGTAGCTGAGATATGTCTGTCTTTATATAACGCTCTTACCCAGAGTGCCATGTGCTAAGTGAGCAGCAGGTAGCTGAGATATGTCTGTCTTTATATAACGCTCTTACCCAGAGTGCCATGTGCTAAGTGAGCAGCAGGTAGCTTAGATATGTCTGTCTTTATATAACGCTCTTACCCAGAGTGCCATGTGCTAAGTGAGCAGCAGGTAGCTTAGATATGTCTGTCTTTATATAACGCTCTTACCCAGAGTGCCATGTGCTAAGTGAACAGCAGGTAGCTGAGATATGTCTGTCTTTATATAACGCTCTTACCCAGAGTGCCATGTGCTAAGTGAGCAGCAGGTAGCTGAGATATGTCTGTCTTTATATAACGCTCTTACCCAGAGTGCCATGCGCTAAGTGAGCAGCAGGTAGCTTAGATATGTCTGTCTTTATATAACGCTCTTACCCAGAGTGCCATGTGCTAAGTGAACAGCAGGTAGCTGAGATATGTCTGTCTTTATATAACGCTCTTACCCAGAGTGCCATGTGCTAAGTGAGCAGCAGGTAGCTGAGATATGTCTGTCTTTATATAACGCTCTTACCCAGAGTGCCATGTGCTAAGTGAGCAGCAGGTAGCTGAGATATGTCTGTCTTTATATAACACTCTTACCCAGAGTGCCATGTGCTAAGTCAGCAGCAGGTAGCTGAGATATGTCTGTCTTTATATAACGCTCTTACCCAGAGTGCCATGTGCTAAGTGAGCAGCAGGTACCTGAGATATGTCTGTCTTTATATAACGCTCTTACCCAGAGTGCCATGTGCTAAGTGAGCAGCAGGTAGCTGAGATATGTCTGTCTTTATATAACGCTCTTACCCAGAGTGCCATGTGCTAAGTGAGCAGCAGGTACCTGAGATATGTCTGTCTTTATATAACGCTCTTACCCAGAGTGCCATGTGCTAAGTGAGCAGCAGGTAGCTGAGATATGTCTGTCTTTATATAACGCTCTTACCCAGAGTGCCATGTGCTAAGTGAGCAGCAGGTAGCTGAGATATGTCTGTCTTTATATAACGCTCTTACCCAGAGTGCCATGTGCTAAGTGAGCAGCAGGTAGCTGAGATATGTCTGTCTTTATATAACACTCTTACCCAGAGTGCCATGTGCTAAGTGAGCAGCAGGTAGCTGAGATATGTCTGTCTTTATATAACGCTCTTACCCAGAGTGCCATGTGCTAAGTGAGCAGCAGGTAGCTGAGATATGTCTGTCTTTATATAACACTCTTACCCAGAGTGCCATGTGCTAAGTGAGCAGCAGGTAGCTGAGATATGTCTGTCTTTATATAACACTCTTACCCAGAGTGCCATGTGCTAAGTGAGCAGCAGGTAGCTGAGATATGTCTGTCTTTATATAACGCTCTTACCCAGAGTGCCATGTGCTAAGTGAGCAGCAGGTAGCTGAGATATGTCTGTCTTTATATAACGCTCTTACCCAGAGTGCCATGTGCTAAGTGAGCAGCAGGTAGCTGAGATATGTCTGTCTTTATATAACGCTCTTACCCAGAGTGCCATGTGCTAAGTGAGCAGCAGGTACCTGAGATATGTCTGTCTTTATATAACGCTCTTACCCAGAGTGCCATGTGCTAAGTGAGCAGCAGGTAGCTTAGATATGTCTGTCTTTATATAACGCTCTTACCCAGAGTGCCATGTGCTAAGTCAGCAGCAGGTAGCTGAGATATGTCTGTCTTTATATAACGCTCTTACCCAGAGTGCCATGTGCTAAGTGAGCAGCAGGTAGCTTAGATATGTCTGTCTTTATATAACGCTCTTACCCAGAGTGCCATGTGCTAAGTGAGCAGCAGGTAGCTGAGATATGTCTGTCTTTATATAACGCTCTTACCCAGAGTGCCATGTGCTAAGTGAGCAGCAGGTAGCTGAGATATGTCTGTCTTTATATAACGCTCTTACCCAGAGTGCCATGTGCTAAGTGAGCAGCAGGTAGCTGAGATATGTCTGTCTTTATATAACACTCTTACCCAGAGTGCCATGCGGTAAGTGAGCAGCAGGTAGCTTAGATATGTCTGCCTTTATATAACGCTCTTACCCAGAGTGCCATGTGCTAAGTGAGCAGCAGGTAGCTTAGATATGTCTGTCTTTATATAACGCTCTTACCCAGAGTGCCATGTGCTAAGTCAGCAGCAGGTAGCTGAGATATGTCTGTCTTTATATAACGCTCTTACCCAGAGTGCCATGTGCTAAGTGAGCAGCAGGTAGCTTAGAGATGTCTGTCTTTATATAACGCTCTTACCCAGAGTGCCATGTGCTAAGTGAGCAGCAGGTAGCTGAGATATGTCTGTCTTTATATAACGCTCTTACCCAGAGTGCCATGTGCTAAGTGAGCAGCAGGTAGCTGAGATATGTCTGTCTTTATATAACGCTCTTACCCAGAGTGCCATGGGCTAAGTGAGCAGCAGGTAGCTGAGATATGTCTGTCTTTATATAACACTCTTACCCAGAGTGCCATGCGGTAAGTGAGCAGCAGGTAGCTTAGATATGTCTGCCTTTATATAACGCTCTTACCCAGAGTGCCATGTGCTAAGTGAGCAGCAGGTAGCTGAGATATGTCTGCCTTTATATAACGCTCTTACCCAGAGTGCCATGTGCTAAGTGAGCAGCAGGTAGCTGAGATATGTCTGTCTTTATATAACGCTCTTACCCAGAGTGCCATGTGCTAAGTGAGCAGCAGGTAGCTGAGATATGTCTGTCTTTATATAACGCTCTTACCCAGAGTGCCATGCGGTAAGTGAGCAGCAGGTAGCTGAGATATGTCTGTCTTTATATAACACTCTTACCCAGAGTGCCATGCGGTAAGTGAGCAGCAGGTAGCTTAGATATGTCTGCCTTTATATAACGCTCTTACCCAGAGTGCCATGTGCTAAGTGAGCAGCAGGTAGCTGAGATATGTCTGTCTTTATATAACACTCTTACCCAGAGTGCCATGTGCTAAGTGAGCAGCAGGTAGCTGAGATATGTCTGTCTTTATATAACGCTCTTACCCAGAGTGCCATGTGCTAAGTGAACAGCAGGTAGCTGAGATATGTCTGTCTTTATATAACGCTCTTACCCAGAGTGCCATGTGCTAAGTGAGCAGCAGGTAGCTGAGATATGTCTGTCTTTATATAACGCTCTTACCCAGAGTGCCATGCGGTAAGTGAGCAGCAGGTAGCTGAGATATGTCTGTCTTTATATAACACTCTTACCCAGAGTGCCATGCGGTAAGTGAGCAGCAGGTAGCTTAGATATGTCTGCCTTTATATAACGCTCTTACCCAGAGTGCCATGTGCTAAGTGAGCAGCAGGTAGCTGAGATATGTCTGTCTTTATATAACACTCTTACCCAGAGTGCCATGTGCTAAGTGAGCAGCAGGTAGCTGAGATATGTCTGCCTTTATATAACGCTCTTACCCAGAGTGCCATGTGCTAAGTGAGCAGCAGGTAGCTGAGATATGTCTGTCTTTATATAACGCTCTTACCCAGAGTGCCATGTGCTAAGTCAGCAGCAGGTAGCTGAGATATGTCTGTCTTTATATAACGCTCTTACCCAGAGTGCCATGTGCTAAGTGAGCAGCAGGTAGCTGAGATATGTCTGTCTTTATATAACACTCTTACCCAGAGTGCCATGTGCTAAGTGAACAGCAGATAGCTGAGATATGTCTGTCTTTATATAACACTCTTACCCAGAGTGCCATGTGCTAAGTGAGCAGCAGGTAGCTGAGATATGTCTGCCTTTATATAACGCTCTTACCCAGAGTGCCATGTGCTAAGTGAGCAGCAGGTAGCTGAGATATGTCTGTCTTTATATAACGCTCTTACCCAGAGTGCCATGTGCTAAGTGAGCAGCAGGTAGCTGAGATATGTCTGTCTTTATATAACACTCTTACCCAGAGTGCCATGTGCTAAGTGAGCAGCAGGTAGCTTAGATATGTCTGTCTTTATATAACGCTCTTACCCAGAGTGCCATGTGCTAAGTGAGCAGCAGGTAGCTTAGATATGTCTGTCTTTATATAACGCTCTTACCCAGAGTGCCATGTGCTAAGTGAGCAGCAGGTAGCTGAGATATGTCTGCCTTTATATAACGCTCTTACCCAGAGTGCCATGTGCTAATTGAGCAGCAGGTAGCTGAGATATGTCTGTCTTTATATAACGCTCTTACCCAGAGTGCCATGTGCTAAGTGAGCAGCAGGTAGCTGAGATATGTCTGTCTTTATATAACGCTCTTACCCAGAGTGCCATGCGGTAAGTGAGCAGCAGGTAGCTGAGATATGTCTGTCTTTATATAACACTCTTACCCAGAGTGCCATGCGGTAAGTGAGCAGCAGGTAGCTTAGATATGTCTGCCTTTATATAACGCTCTTACCCAGAGTGCCATGTGCTAAGTGAGCAGCAGGTAGCTGAGATATGTCTGTCTTTATATAACACTCTTACCCAGAGTGCCATGTGCTAAGTGAGCAGCAGGTAGCTGAGATATGTCTGTCTTTATATAACGCTCTTACCCAGAGTGCCATGTGCTAAGTGAACAGCAGGTAGCTGAGATATGTCTGTCTTTATATAACGCTCTTACCCAGAGTGCCATGTGCTAAGTGAGCAGCAGGTAGCTGAGATATGTCTGTCTTTATATAACGCTCTTACCCAGAGTGCCATGCGGTAAGTGAGCAGCAGGTAGCTGAGATATGTCTGTCTTTATATAACACTCTTACCCAGAGTGCCATGCGGTAAGTGAGCAGCAGGTAGCTTAGATATGTCTGCCTTTATATAACGCTCTTACCCAGAGTGCCATGTGCTAAGTGAGCAGCAGGTAGCTGAGATATGTCTGTCTTTATATAACACTCTTACCCAGAGTGCCATGTGCTAAGTGAGCAGCAGGTAGCTGAGATATGTCTGTCTTTATATAACACTCTTACCCAGAGTGCCATGTGCTAAGTGAGCAGCAGGTAGCTGAGATATGTCTGTCTTTATATAACGCTCTTACCCAGAGTGCCATGTGCTAAGTCAGCAGCAGGTAGCTGAGATATGTCTGTCTTTATATAACGCTCTTACCCAGAGTGCCATGTGCTAAGTGAGCAGCAGGTAGCTGAGATATGTCTGTCTTTATATAACACTCTTACCCAGAGTGCCATGTGCTAAGTGAACAGCAGATAGCTGAGATATGTCTGTCTTTATATAACACTCTTACCCAGAGTGCCATGTGCTAAGTGAGCAGCAGGTAGCTGAGATATGTCTGCCTTTATATAACGCTCTTACCCAGAGTGCCATGTGCTAAGTGAGCAGCAGGTAGCTGAGATATGTCTGTCTTTATATAACGCTCTTACCCAGAGTGCCATGTGCTAAGTGAGCAGCAGGTAGCTGAGATATGTCTGTCTTTATATAACACTCTTACCCAGAGTGCCATGTGCTAAGTGAGCAGCAGGTAGCTTAGATATGTCTGTCTTTATATAACGCTCTTACCCAGAGTGCCATGTGCTAAGTGAGCAGCAGGTAGCTTAGATATGTCTGTCTTTATATAACGCTCTTACCCAGAGTGCCATGTGCTAAGTGAGCAGCAGGTAGCTGAGATATGTCTGTCTTTATATAACGCTCTTACCCAGAGTGCCATGTGCTAAGTGAGCAGCAGGTAGCTTAGATATGTCTGTCTTTATATAACACTCTTACCCAGAGTGCCATGTGCTAAGTGAGCAGCAGGTAGCTTAGATATGTCTGTCTTTATATAACGCTCTTACCCAGAGTGCCATGTGCTAAGTGAGCAGCAGGTAGCTGAGATATGTCTGTCTTTATATAACACTCTTACCCAGAGTGCCATGTGCTAAGTGAGCAGCAGGTAGCTGAGATATGTCTGTCTTTATATAACGCTCTTACCCAGAGTGCCATGTGCTAAGTGAACAGCAGGTAGCTGAGATATGTCTGTCTTTATATAACGCTCTTACCCAGAGTGCCATGTGCTAAGTGAGCAGCAGGTAGCTGAGATATGTCTGTCTTTATATAACGCTCTTACCCAGAGTGCCATGCGGTAAGTGAGCAGCAGGTAGCTGAGATATGTCTGTCTTTATATAACACTCTTACCCAGAGTGCCATGCGGTAAGTGAGCAGCAGGTAGCTTAGATATGTCTGCCTTTATATAACGCTCTTACCCAGAGTGCCATGTGCTAAGTGAGCAGCAGGTAGCTGAGATATGTCTGTCTTTATATAACACTCTTACCCAGAGTGCCATGTGCTAAGTGAGCAGCAGGTAGCTGAGATATGTCTGTCTTTATATAACACTCTTACCCAGAGTGCCATGTGCTAAGTGAGCAGCAGGTAGCTGAGATATGTCTGTCTTTATATAACGCTCTTACCCAGAGTGCCATGTGCTAAGTCAGCAGCAGGTAGCTGAGATATGTCTGTCTTTATATAACGCTCTTACCCAGAGTGCCATGTGCTAAGTGAGCAGCAGGTAGCTGAGATATGTCTGTCTTTATATAACACTCTTACCCAGAGTGCCATGTGCTAAGTGAACAGCAGATAGCTGAGATATGTCTGTCTTTATATAACACTCTTACCCAGAGTGCCATGTGCTAAGTGAGCAGCAGGTAGCTGAGATATGTCTGCCTTTATATAACGCTCTTACCCAGAGTGCCATGTGCTAAGTGAGCAGCAGGTAGCTGAGATATGTCTGTCTTTATATAACGCTCTTACCCAGAGTGCCATGTGCTAAGTGAGCAGCAGGTAGCTGAGATATGTCTGTCTTTATATAACACTCTTACCCAGAGTGCCATGTGCTAAGTGAGCAGCAGGTAGCTTAGATATGTCTGTCTTTATATAACGCTCTTACCCAGAGTGCCATGTGCTAAGTGAGCAGCAGGTAGCTTAGATATGTCTGTCTTTATATAACGCTCTTACCCAGAGTGCCATGTGCTAAGTGAGCAGCAGGTAGCTGAGATATGTCTGTCTTTATATAACGCTCTTACCCAGAGTGCCATGTGCTAAGTGAGCAGCAGGTAGCTTAGATATGTCTGTCTTTATATAACACTCTTACCCAGAGTGCCATGTGCTAAGTGAGCAGCAGGTAGCTTAGATATGTCTGTCTTTATATAACGCTCTTACCCAGAGTGCCATGTGCTAAGTGAGCAGCAGGTAGCTTAGATATGTCTGTCTTTATATAACACTCTTACCCAGAGTGCCATGTGCTAAGTGAGCAGCAGGTAGCTTAGATATGTCTGTCTTTATATAACGCTCTTACCCAGAGTGCCATGTGCTAAGTGAGCAGCAGGTAGCTGAGATATGTCTGTCTTTATATAACACTCTTACCCAGAGTGCCATGTGCTAAGTGAGCAGCAGGTAGCTTAGATATGTCTGTCTTTATATAACGCTCTTACCCAGAGTGCCATGTGCTAAGTGAGCAGCAGGTAGCTTAGATATGTCTGTCTTTATATAACGCTCTTACCCAGAGTGCCATGTGCTAAGTGAGCAGCAGGTAGCTGAGATATGTCTGTCTTTATATAACACTCTTACCCAGAGTGCCATGTGCTAAGTGAGCAGCAGGTAGCTTAGATATGTCTGTCTTTATATAACGCTCTTACCCAGAGTGCCATGTGCTAAGTGAGCAGCAGGTAGCTGAGATATGTCTGTCTTTATATAACACTCTTACCCAGAGTGCCATGTGCTAAGTGAGCAGCAGGTAGCTGAGATATGTCTGTCTTTATATAACGCTCTTACCCAGAGTGCCATGTGCTAAGTGAGCAGCAGGTAGCTGAGATATGTCTGTCTTTATATAACGCTCTTACCCAGAGTGCCATGTGCTAAGTGAGCACAGGTAGCTGAGATATGTCTGTCTTTATATAACACTCTTACCCAGAGTGCCATGTGCTAAGTGAACAGCAGGTAGCTGAGATATGTCTGTCTTTATATAACGCTCTTACCCAGAGTGCCATGTGCTAAGTGAGCAGCAGGTAGCTGAGATATGTCTGTCTTTATATAACGCTCTTACCCAGAGTGCCATGTGCTAAGTGAACAGCAGGTAGCTGAGATATGTCTGTCTTTATATAACACTCTTACCCAGAGTGCCATGTGCTAAGTGAGCAGCAGGTAGCTGAGATATGTCTGTCTTTATATAACACTCTTACCCAGAGTGCCATGTGCTAAGTGAGCAGCAGGTAGCTGAGATATGTCTGTCTTTATATAACACTCTTACCCAGAGTGCCATGTGCTAAGTGAGCAGCAGGTAGCTGAGATATGTCTGTCTTTATATAACGCTCTTACCCAGAGTGCCATGTGCTAAGTGAGCAGCAGGTAGCTGAGATATGTCTGTCTTTATATAACGCTCTTACCCAGAGTGCCATGTGCTAAGTGAGCAGCAGGTAGCTGAGATATGTCTGTCTTTATATAACGCTCTTACCCAGAGTGCCATGTGCTAAGTGAACAGCAGGTAGCTGAGATATGTCTGTCTTTATATAACGCTCTTACCCAGAGTGCCATGTGCTAAGTGAACAGCAGGTAGCTGAGATATGTCTGTCTTTATATAACACTCTTACCCAGAGTGCCATGTACTAAGTGAGCAGCAGGTAGCTGAGATATGTCTGTATTTATATAACACTCTTACCCAGAGTGCCATGTGCTAAGTGAACAGCAGGTAGCTCAGATATGTCTGTCTTTATATAACGCTCTTACCCAGAGTGCCATGTGCTAAGTGAGCAGCAGGTAGCTGAGATATGTCTGTCTTTATATAACGCTCTTACCCAGAGTGCCATGTGCTAAGTGAACAGCAGGTAGCTGAGATATGTCTGTCTTTATATAACGCTCTTACCCAGAGTGCCATGTGCTAAGTCAGCAGCAGGTAGCTGAGATATGTCTGTCTTTATATAACACTCTTACCCAGAGTGCCATGTGCTAAGTGAGCAGCAGGTAGCTGAGATATGTCTGTCTTTATATAACACTCTTACCCAGAGTGCCATGTGCTAAGTGAGCAGCAGGTAGCTGAGATATGTCTGTCTTTATATAACACTCTTACCCAGAGTGCCATGTGCTAAGTGAGCAGCAGGTAGCTGAGATATGTCTGTCTTTATATAACGCTCTTACCCAGAGTGCCATGTGCTAAGTGAGCAGCAGGTAGCTGAGATATGTCTGTCTTTATATAACGCTCTTACCCAGAGTGCCATGTGCTAAGTGAGCAGCAGGTAGCTGAGATATGTCTGTCTTTATATAACGCTCTTACCCAGAGTGCCATGTGCTAAGTGAACAGCAGGTAGCTGAGATATGTCTGTCTTTATATAACGCTCTTACCCAGAGTGCCATGTGCTAAGTGAACAGCAGGTAGCTGAGATATGTCTGTCTTTATATAACGCTCTTACCCAGAGTGCCATGTGCTAAGTGAACAGCAGGTAGCTGAGATATGTCTGTCTTTATATAACGCTCTTACCCAGAGTGCCATGTGCTAAGTCAGCAGCAGGTAGCTGAGATATGTCTGTCTTTATATAACGCTCTTACCCAGAGTGCCATGTGCTAAGTGAGCAGCAGGTAGCTGAGATATGTCTGTCTTTATATAACGCTCTTACCCAGAGTGCCATGTGCTAAGTGAACAGCAGGTAGCTTAGATATGTCTGTCTTTATATAACGCTCTTACCCAGAGTGCCATGTGCTAAGTGAGCAGCAGGTAGCTGAGATATGTCTGTCTTTATATAACGCTCTTACCCAGAGTGCCATGTGCTAAGTGAGCAGCAGGTAGCTGAGATATGTCTGTCTTTATATAACACTCTTACCCAGAGTGCCATGTGCTAAGTGAGCAGCAGGTAGCTGAGATATGTCTGTTTTTATATAACGCTCTTTCCCAGAGTGCCATGTGCTAAGTGAGCAGCAGGTAGCTGAGATATGTCTGTCTTTATATAACACTCTTACCCAGAGTGCCATGTGCTAAGTGACTAGCAGGTAGCTTAGATATGTCTGTCTTTATATAACGCTCTTACCCAGAGTGCCATGTGCTAAGTGAGCAGCAGGTAGCTGAGATATGTCTGTCTTTATATAACGCTCTTACCCAGAGTGCCATGTGCTAAGTGAGCAGCAGGTAGCTTAGATATGTCTGTCTTTATATAACACTCTTACCCAGAGTGCCATGTGCTAAGTGAGCAGCAGGTAGCTTAGATATGTCTGTCTTTATATAACACTCTTACCCAGGGTGCCATGTGCTAAGTGAGCAGCAGGTAGCTTAGATATGTCTGTCTTTATATAACACTCTTACCCAGAGTGCCATGTGCTAAGTGAGCAGCAGGTAGCTTAGATATGTCTGTCTTTATATAACACTCTTACCCAGAGTGCCATGTGCTAAGTGAGCAGCAGGTAGCTTAGATATGTCTGTCTTTATATAACGCTCTTACCCAGAGTGCCATGTGCTAAGTGAGCAGCAGGTAGCTGAGATATGTCTGTCTTTATATAACGCTCTTACCCAGAGTGCCATGTGCTAAGTGAACAGCAGGTAGCTGAGATATGTCTGTCTTTATATAACGCTCTTACCCAGAGTGCCATGTGCTAAGTGAACAGCAGGTAGCTGAGATATGTCTGTCTTTATATAACACTCTTACCCAGAGTGCCATGTGCTAAGTGAACAGCAGGTAGCTGAGATATGTCTGTCTTTATATAACGCTCTTACCCAGAGTGCCATGTGCTAAGTCAGCAGCAGGTAGCTGAGATATGTCTGTCTTTATATAACGCTCTTACCCAGAGTGCCATGTGCTAAGTGAGCAGCAGGTAGCTGAGATATGTCTGTCTTTATATAACGCTCTTACCCAGAGTGCCATGTGCTAAGTGAACAGCAGGTAGCTTAGATATGTCTGTCTTTATATAACGCTCTTACCCAGAGTGCCATGTGCTAAGTGAGCAGCAGGTAGCTGAGATATGTCTGTCTTTATATAACGCTCTTACCCAGAGTGCCATGTGCTAAGTGAGCAGCAGGTAGCTGAGATATGTCTGTCTTTATATAACACTCTTACCCAGAGTGCCATGTGCTAAGTGAGCAGCAGGTAGCTGAGATATGTCTGTTTTTATATAACGCTCTTACCCAGAGTGCCATGTGCTAAGTGAGCAGCAGGTAGCTGAGATATGTCTGTCTTTATATAACACTCTTACCCAGAGTGCCATGTGCTAAGTGAGCAGCAGGTAGCTTAGATATGTCTGTCTTTATATAACACTCTTACCCAGAGTGCCATGTGCTAAGTGAGCAGCAGGTAGCTGAGATATGTCTGTCTTTATATAACACTCTTACCCAGAGTGCCATGTGCTAAGTGAGCAGCAGGTAGCTTAGATATGTCTGTCTTTATATAACACTCTTACCCAGGGTGCCATGTGCTAAGTGAGCAGCAGGTAGCTTAGATATGTCTGTCTTTATATAACACTCTTACCCAGAGTGCCATGTGCTAAGTGAGCAGCAGGTAGATTAGATATGTCTGTCTTTATATAACACTCTTACCCAGAGTGCCATGTGCTAAGTGAGCAGCAGGTAGCTGAGATATGTCTGTCTTTATATAACGCTCTTACCCAGAGTGCCATGTGCTAAGTGAGCAGCAGGTAGCTGAGATATGTCTGTCTTTATATAACGCTCTTACCCAGAGTGCCATGTGCTAAGTCAGCAGCAGGTAGCTTAGATATGTCTGTCTTTATATAACACTCTTACCCAGAGTGCCATGTGCTAAGTCAGCAGCAGGTAGCTTAGATATGTCTGTCTTTATATAACACTCTTACCCAGAGTGCCATGTGCTAAGTGAGCAGCAGGTAGCTGAGATATGTCTGTCTTTATATAACACTCTTACCCAGAGTGCCATGTGCTAAGTGAGCAGCAGGTAGCTGAGATATGTCTGTCTTTATATAACACTCTTACCCAGAGTGCCATGTGCTAAGTGAGCAGCAGGTAGCTGAGATATGTCTGTCTTTATATAACACTCTTACCCAGAGTGCCATGTGCTAAGTGAGCAGCAGGTAGCTGAGATATGTCTGTCTTTATATAACGCTCTTACCCAGAGTGCCATGTGCTAAGTGAGCAGCAGGTAGCTGAGATATGTCTGTCTTTATATAACACTCTTACCCAGAGTGCCATGTGCTAAGTGAGCAGCAGATAGCTTAGATATGTCTGTCTTTATATAACACTCTTACCCAGAGTGCCATGTGCTAAGTGAGCAGCAGGTAGCTGAGATATGTCTGTCTTTATATAACGCTCTTACCCAGAGTGCCATGTGCTAAGTGAGCAGCAGGTAGCTGAGATATGTCTGTCTTTATATAACACTCTTACCCAGAGTGCCAGGTGCTAAGTGAGCAGCAGATAGCTTAGATATGTCTGTCTTTATATAACACTCTTACCCAGAGTGCCATGTGCTAAGTGAGCAGCAGGTAGCTGAGATATGTCTGTCTTTATATAACACTCTTACCCAGAGTGCCATGTGCTAAGTGAGCAGCAGGTAGCTGAGATATGTCTGTCTTTATAGAACACTCTTACCCAGAGTGCCATGTGCTAAGTGAGCAGCAGGTACCTGAGATATGTCTGTCTTTATATAACACTCTTACCCAGAGTGCCATGTGCTAAGTGAGCAGCAGGTAGCTGAGATATGTCTGTCTTTATATAACACTCTTACCCAGAGTGCCATGTGCTAAGTGAGCAGCAGGTAGCTGAGATATGTCTGTCTTTATATAACACTCTTACCCAGAGTGCCATGTGCTAAGTGAGCAGCAGGTAGCTGAGATATGTCTGTCTTTATATAACACTCTTACCCAGAGTGCCATGTGCTAAGTGAGCAGCAGGTAGCTGAGATATGTCTGTCTTTATATAACACTCTTACCCAGAGTGCCATGTGCTAAGTGAGCAGCAGGTAGCTGAGATATGTCTGTCTTTATATAACACTCTTACCCAGAGTGCCATGTGCTAAGTGAGCAGCAGGTAGCTGAGATATGTCTGTCTTTATATAACACTCTTACCCAGAGTGCCATGTGCTAAGTGAGCAGCAGGTAGCTGAGATATGTCTGTCTTTATATAACACTCTTACCCAGAGTGCCATGTGCTAAGTGAGCAGCAGGTAGCTGAGATATGTCTGTCTTTATATAACGCTCTTACCCAGAGTGCCATGTGCTAAGTGAGCAGCAGGTAGCTTAGATATGTCTGTCTTTATATAACACTCTTACCCAGAGTGCCATGTGCTAAGTGAGCAGCAGGTAGCTTAGATATGTCTGTCTTTATATAACGCTCTTACCCAGAGTGCCATGTGCTAAGTGAGCAGCAGGTAGCTGAGATATGTCTGTCTTTATATAACACTCTTACCCAGAGTGCCATGTGCTAAGTGAGCAGCAGGTAGCTGAGATATGTCTGTCTTTATATAACACTCTTACCCAGAGTGCCATGTGCTAAGTGAGCAGCAGGTAGCTGAGATATGTCTGTCTTTATATAACACTCTTACCCAGAGTGCCATGTGTTAAGTGAGCAGCAGGTACCTGAGATATGTCTGTCTTTATATAACACTCTTACCCAGAGTGCCATGTGCTAAGTGAGCAGCAGGTAGCTGAGATATGTCTGTCTTTATAGAACGCTCTTACCCAGAGTGCCATGTGCTAAGTGAGCAGCAGGTAGCTGAGATATGTCTGTCTTTATAGAACGCTCTTACCCAGAGTGCCATGTGCTAAGTGAGCAGCAGGTAGCTGAGATATGTCTGTCTTTATATAACGCTCTTACCCAGAGTGCCATGTGCTAAGTGAGCAGCAGGTAGCTTAGATATGTCTGTCTTTATATAACACTCTTACCCAGAGTGCCATGTGCTAAGTGAGCAGCAGGTAGCTGAGATATGTCTGTCTTTATATAACGCTCTTACCCAGAGTGCCATGTGCTAAGTGAGCAGCAGGTAGCTGAGATATGTCTGTCTTTATATAACGCTCTTACCCAGAGTGCCATGTGTTAAGTGAGCAGCAGGTAGCTTAGATATGTCTGTCTTTATATAACGCTCTTACCCAGAGTGCCATGTGCTAAGTGAGCAGCAGGTAGCTTAGATATGTCTGTCTTTATATAACACTCTTACCCAGAGTGCCATGTGCTAAGTGAGCAGCAGGTAGCTTAGATATGTCTGTCTTTATATAACACTCTTACCCAGAGTGCCATGTGCTAAGTGAGCAGCAGGTAGCTTAGATATGTCTGTCTTTATATAACACTCTTACCCAGAGTGCCATGTGCTAAGTGAGCAGCAGGTACCTGAGATATGTCTGTCTTTATATAACACTCTTACCCAGAGTGCCATGTGCTAAGTGAACAGCAGGTAGCTTAGATATGTCTGTCTTTATATAACACTCTTACCCAGAGTGCCATGTGCTAAGTGAACAGCAGGTAGCTTAGATATGTCTGTCTTTATATAACACTCTTACCCAGAGTGCCATGTGCTAAGTGAGCAGCAGGTAGCTGAGATATGTCTGTCTTTATATAACGCTCTTACCCAGAGTGCCATGTGCTAAGTGAGCAGCAGGTAGCTGAGATATGTCTGTCTTTATATAACACTCTTACCCAGAGTGCCATGTGCTAAGTGAGCAGCAGGTAGCTGAGATATGTCTGTCTTTATATAACGCTCTTACCCAGAGTGCCATGTGCTAAGTGAGCAGCAGGTAGCTGAGATATGTCTGTCTTTATATAACGCTCTTACCCAGAGTGCCATGTGCTAAGTGAGCAGCAGGTAGCTGAGATATGTCTGTCTTTATATAACACTCTTACCCAGAGTGCCATGTGCTAAGTGAGCAGCAGGTAGCTGAGATATGTCTGTCTTTATATAACACTCTTACCCAGAGTGCCATGTGCTAAGTGAGCAGCAGGTAGCTGAGATATGTCTGTCTTTATATAACGCTCTTACCCAGAGTGCCATGTGCTAAGTGAGCAGCAGGTAGCTGAGATATGTCTGTCTTTATATAACACTCTTACCCAGAGTGCCATGTGCTAAGTGAGCAGCAGGTAGCTGAGATATGTCTGTCTTTATATAACGCTCTTACCCAGAGTGCCATGTGCTAAGTGAGCAGCAGATAGGACTTTAGTGTCTCGCTGCGAAGATAAACGTCCATCTTAAGTCAGTAGTCTCATCTTCAGCCTTCAGCTTTGTAGAGCAGAGAAACATCTCAGCTTCAGTTGCTTCAGGAGTTTTCTAGAAATGAGTTTGTCGTCTCATGAGGCAGATCACTGCACTGCTATCAAGACAATTAATGACAATTCAACACAATTCTTGGAACAGGTTCAATCGGGAATAAGTGACAGTATTTTAGCTGTTTTCACTTGAATATTTGAAGACAACTATACAGTTGTAGGAATACTAGCCTAAATGGCTTGTAAAGATGGATGAGTTTTTGCAGTGTAGGGGTTTAGGGACACTTCAGGTCGGGCGCACATAGTGAAGGTTGCAGGGATCAAACCACTCGCCCGCCCCTCTGCCACTTCAACACAACTAATTGCTGTGCATTTGCACACTCCTCTCCATCTGCATAGATTCGGTTTTTCTCACAGCCTTCCTCCAACCGCCTGGCTGCTCCATCACCTTCCCCATCACCTTCCCCCCACCGCCTGGCTGCTCCATCACCTTCCCCCCCGCCGCCTGGCTGCTCCATCACCTTGCCCCCCACCACCTGGCTGCTCCATCACCTTCCCCCCACCGCCTGGCTGCTCCATCACCTCCCCCCCCCCCACCTGGCCGCTCCATCACCTTCCCCCCACCACCTGGCTGCTCCATCACCTTCCCCCCCACCACCTGGCTGCTCCATCACCTTCCCCCCACCACCTGGCCGCTCCATCACCTTCCCCCCCCACCACCTGGCTGCTCCATCACCTTCCCCCCCACCACCTGGCTGCTCCATCACCTTCCCCCCCACCACCTGGCTGCTCCATCACCTTCCCCCCCACCACCTGGCTGCTCCATCATCTTCTCCCCCCCACCGCCTGGCTGCTCCATCACCTTCCCCCCACCGCCTGGCTGCTACATCACCTTCCCCCCACCACCTGGCTGCTCCATCACCTTCCCCCCCACCACCTGGCTGCTCCATCATCTTCTCCCCCCCACCGC
Organism: Poromitra crassiceps; assembly: GCF_964638095.1. Lineage (NCBI taxonomy): Eukaryota > Metazoa > Chordata > Actinopteri > Beryciformes > Melamphaidae > Poromitra > Poromitra crassiceps. The sequence continues at coordinate 16,575,165 of NC_139635.1, forward strand.
CTGGCTGCTACATCACCTTCCCCCCACCACCTGGCTGCTCCATCACCTTCCCCCCCACCACCTGGCTGCTCCATCATCTTCTCCCCCCCACCGCCTGGCTGCTCCATCATCTTCTCCCCCCCACCGCCTGGCTGCTACATCACCTTCCCCCCCACCACCTGGCTGCTCCATCATCTTCTCCCCCCCACCACCTGGCTGCTCCATCACCTTCCCCCCCACCACCTGGCTGCTCCATCATCTTCTCCCCCCCACCGCCTGGCTGCTCCATCACCTTCCCCCCACCGCCTGGCTGCTACATCACCTTCCCCCCACCACCTGGCTGCTCCATCACCTTCCCCCCCACCACCTGGCTGCTCCATCATCTTCTCCCCCCCACCGCCTGGCTGCTACATCACCTTCCCCCCACCACCTGGCTGCTCCATCACCTTCCCCCCCACCACCTGGCTGCTCCATCACCTTCCCCCCCACCACCTGGCTGCTCCATCATCTTCTCCCCCCCACCGCCTGGCTGCTACATCACCTTCCCCCCACCACCTGGCTGCTCCATCACCTTCCCCCCACCACCTGGCTGCTACATCACCTTCCTCCACCACTCGGCCGGACCGCCCCCGCCCCCGCCCCCGCCCGGCCGGTCCGTCACCGGATCGTTTTCCACGCTGAGAACGACTTGTCCGCAAATTTCATGAGCTCATGTCAGATTACATTACAGCTTGGTGTGTGTGTGTGTGTGTCTCCGTGTCTGTGTGTGTGTCCGTGTGTCCGTGTGTGTGTCCGTGTGTGTGGGGTGGGGGGGGGTTGGGGGTGGGGCAGAATGGACGACCAGCTGAACCAGTATGACCGGGCACTGTGAGCACATGCAGCCTGTGTGCTGCAGGACGCGTAATGAGTTCCATCTCATCGCTCGGCGACAGTCTCAGTCTCTGTCTCTGTCTCAGTGTCTGTCTCTGTCTCTGTCTCAGTCTCTGTCTCCGTCTCCGTCTCAGTCTCTGGGTGGCAGCGGAGACGAACCTAGCGGCTAATTGGTGTTGTCAGCATTTTAAACACAATTAATGACATTTCCTCCCCCCCCCCGCTTCCTCCCAACCCCTCCCTCAGCCTGACCTAATTGTAGCTGATAATTATTGTTTGGGACCTAATTCACACAAATAATTAACAGATGTATGCTGACAAACAGGCCGACTTGATTCTTTGCAAATCCCTGCACCATTGTATTGTTAATTGGGCCTAATGTAAGCAGATACTCTGACGTGTTTTGTGACGCCCCCCCCCCCTCCCCCCCCCCCCCCACACACACACACACACACACACAAACACACACACACACACACACACACACACACACACACACAGAACACACACACACACACACACACACACACACACACACACACACACACACACACACACACAGAACACACACAGAACACACACACCCACACACACACACACACACACACACACACACAGAACACACACACACACACACACACACACACACACACACACACACACACACAGTGAATGCAGTCCTGAGCTCCTTGAACAAACAGCTGTAACGTCAGGAGGTGTGTCGTTCCTCTTCACGCCCGGATCCAGTTTCACTGTTTGAGAGCTCAGTTAAGAGAAGTAGAAAACGGGTGAGCAGTTTGTTTATTGGAGACTTTACGAGCGAGCTGATGCTACAGTTTACGGAGTGTGTGAATGGAAACGGAGGCCTTAACAAATGAAGTCAAATGGAGTTAAGTGATAAATGAAGTGAAATTGCAATAAAGTTAATGATCGTGGGATGGCTGTATTCTTACACAGGACTTGGGTCGTTCGTTCATTTGTTCGTTCATTCATTCACTCATTCATTGATTCATCGACAACCTTTATTTCAACAGGGATAAATCCAACCCAGTTGCCAGAATAAAACATTGGCATTGTGGGCAAACCAGGGATATGTAGAATATCATGGACATTTGAAACAAAACATTAGCCAAATATTTTGTTGTGAGGTTCCATACCAAATTTCAATCAGAAGGCCGCCATATTCGCATAACCTGATCAGCCCGTGACGTCAGTCAAGTTTAAGTATGACATCAGTTATGACGTCAGTTCATCCTAGTACATATAGCGAGGGTTCTACGTCACCTCCCTCTCTGGCGGATCATAGCAGCAGCTGGCATCACGGCTGTTCATCATCTCCTCTGAAGCTGTCGTTTCGCCTCACCCACCTCCCCAGTCCACCACCAACAAGTCTTGACTCCCAAAGAATCCCCCACCTTAGGATTCTCTATCCTAGCCTATTCAGATGCCCTCCTCTCACCTCAAGAGGAGCGCCGCCTGCCAAGGCAGTCATACGCCAAAGTAGTTGCCAATTTGCCATGCTTGCCATTTGCTAAATAAAGCCGCTTGTTAAATCTTACCGACTGGCCTCTCATGATTGAAATATATTTATATTATATTTCTTATACGTGGCAAAAGGGGGGGCTATTTGAAAACCTTTGCTGCCTTTCCGATGCTAAATGCAAATAAAACAACTTTAACAACTTTGGTTATGTTTAGGCAAGTAAAACAACTTGGTTGTAAGGACTATGTTTGGGTTAGGCTTAAATAACCAAAATATTATATCTGACTTACAATTGAAATGTAGACTTTGGAAACACTGTGATCATGACTGGGGATCGAACACGGCTCTCCGTTGTGAAAGCCAAGTGTTTACGTCCTCCATCCACTCTGACCACACAATGCCCCCTAATGGCCAACTCACTATTTCAATAAATGTATGACGTGTATAACCTTTATATGACGTATCTGCAGCCCAACACATTAATATAACATTTCTGCAGCTCAACACATTAATATAACATCTCTACAACAACACATTAATATAACATCTCTGCAACAACACATTAATATAACATCTCTGCAGCAACACATTAATATAACATCTCTGCAACAACACATTAATATAACATCTCTGCAACAACACATTAATATAACATCTCTACAGCAACACATTAATATAACATCTCTACAACAACACATTAATATAACATCTCTGCAACAACACATTAATATAACATATCTGCAGCTCAACACATTAATATAACATCTCTGCAACAACACATTAATATAACATCTCTACAACAACACATTAATATAACATCTCTACAGCAACACATTAATATAACATCTCTGCAACAACACATTAATATAACATCTCTGCAACAACACATTAATATAACATCTCTGCAACAACACATTAATATAACATCTCTGCAACAACACATTAATATAACATATCTGCAGCTCAACACATTAATATAACATCTCTGCAACAACACATTAATATAACATCTCTGCAACAACACATTAATATAACATCTCTGCAACAACACATTAATATAACATCTCTGCAACAACACATTAATATAACATCTCTGCAACAACACATTAATATAACATCTCTGCAACAACACATTAATATAACATCTCTGCAACAACACATTAATATAACATATCTGCAGCTCAACACATTAATATAACATCTCTGCAACAACACATTAATATAACATCTCTACAACAACACATTAATATTTCAATCATGAGCCAGTCGGTAAGATTTAACAAACTTTATTTAGCAATCGGCATGCATGGCAAATACTTTGGCGCATGACTCCATTAGCCAGTGATTGGCTAATGGAGATTAGAGATGGACTGCTGTGAAGCTGCTGCTGTTATGATCGGCCAGAGAGAGAGAGGTGACGTAGAACCCTTGCTATATATATGAGAATTAACTGACGTCATATCTGACGTCATTACGGACGTCATACTAAGACTTTGACTGACCACGTCATACTAGAACTTGATTGACGTCAGGGGTGATCGGATTAGATTATGCACGAATGGCCTTCTGCTTGAACTATGGTCTAGAGACCTCACTTCAATCATGAGAGGCCAGTCGGTAAGATTTAACAAACTTTATTTAGCAATCGGCATGCATGGCAAATACTTTGGCGCATGACTCCATTAGCCAGTGGCGCTGCTCTTGAGGCAAGAGGAGGGCATCTGCTTAGGCTAGGAGATCCCCCAAAAGGAAGATCTGATTACCGGGGGTTAATTGAGATCTGCGGGCACCGGTAGTTGGTTGTACTTTTCTGGCCTTCGACCTTTTTAACGACTTATGGCTACTTGCAGCTGGCGCTTCCCAACTCGGTCGGGCCTTCGATCTTGACCCCCCTACTTGCGTTGCGGCTGGCGCTTCCCAGCTCGGTCGGGCCTTGCGCGCCGCACGACTTGGCCTTCTGACTGACCCTGACTCTCTCTCTCGACTCTCTCTCTCCCCCAAAAATGATCCAGGAGATTTACTGCGCCTACTGGGCGCTGTGCTTTTCGGGGAGCCACCACCAACGAGACATTTTGGCACGGAGCCCGGGACACTGTTTGTTGCCATGCTCGCCGATTGAGGAAGGAGGGTTCTTTGGGCCACGGTATGGCCGCCTGCTCCGGGCGGGTGTAGCTGGAGAGCTGATGAAGACCAGCTGGAGCGTCCTCTTGAGGTGCTGGATGACTTAGGGGTTGGTGACTTAGTGACTTAGGGGTTCCCAACTTGGCCTGGGTGACTTAGGGATTTCCCGACTGGGCGCTGGACTTGGATGGCTTAGGGGTTGGTGACCCGACTTGGCCTGGGTGACTTAGTGGCTTCCCAACTTGGCGCTGGGGCCAGTCTGAGGCCTGAGCCTGATGTAGCGAGCCATGGGGAGTAGATTGTTTCCAGGAGTTAGGATGACTTAGGGGTTGGTGACTTAGTGACTTAGGGGTAGGTGACTTAGTGACTTAGGGGATGGCTTAGGGGTTGGTGACTTAGTGGCTTAGGGGATGACTTAGGGGTTGGTGACTTGGTGGCTTAGGGGCTGGTGACTTAGTGGCTTAGGGGGTGACTTAGGGGTTGGTGACTTAGTGGCTTGGGGGATGAACTTAGGGGTTGGTGACTTGGTGGCTTAGGGGATGGCTTAGGGGTTGGTGACTTAGTGGCTTAGGGGGGTTGGTGACTTAGTGGCTTAGGGGATGACTTAGGGGTTGGTGACTTAGTGGCTTAGGGGTGACTTAGGGGTTGGTGACTTAGTGGCTTAGGGGATGACTTAGGGGTTGGTGACTTGGTGGCTTAGGGGATGGCTTAGGGGTTGGTGACTTAGTGGCTTAGGGGATGGCTTAGGGGTTGGTGACTTAGTGGCTTAGGGGATGACTTAGGGGTTGGTGACTTAGTGGCTTAGGGGATGACTTAGGGGTTGGTGACTTAGTGGCTTGGGGGATGACTTAGGGGTTGGTGACTTGGTGGCTTAGGGGTTGGTGACTTAGTGGCTTAGGGGTTCCCAACTTGGCCTCGGTGACTTAGTGACTTCCCGACTTGGCGCTGGACTTGGATGACTTAGGGTTGGTGACTTATTGGCTTAGGGGATGACTTAGGGGTTGGTGACTTAGTGGCTTAGGGGATGACTTAGGGGTTGGTGACTTAGGGTTTTTTTTTTTTTTTTTTTTTTTTTGGTGTTATTACTATTGTTATTAGTGGGCGTTTAAAGATGGGATGATCGGATCGCAGACCAGGTAGATTGTCAATCAACTCGCTTTATTTAATCAAACACGAGGGACACCTACATGTGGTGTTTTCAAAGCAATGTAAATCAATATTTCTTGTTTGGTGGGGGGCGGGTCCTTTGCGGGCAGCGGGAGCGGGGGTGGGCGTCCCCGCAGGTGCTACATGCGTGCAGGAAATTACATTTGGGATATGTGCACACGTTTTGATTGAAATATCTGAAAAGGTAGTCGGGGGAATGGGCATGCACCTGGGAGGACCCACTGGTGTCGGGCGCCCAGGAGGGGGCGGGGCTGGGGGCGGCGCCGGACTGAAAGGCCGCCTTTGGGCAGAATTGTGCAGAGTGCCCCGGTTCGCCGCACGAGTAGCAGGTGTTCACCGGCCGCCCGCTAACCAGCGACATGAAGATCTGCATGTCCATAATGGACCAGTTAAGCCGCGTATTAGCCCGGGTGATCATCAGGGCGGCTTTAGCGGAGAATGCTTTATGATACTGGTAGAATAATTTACCGTGGTTGGAGTAGAGGTCCACTATTAGCGCTATATATAAATCTAGCTCGTGGCGGCGCTCTGGGTACACCTCACAGATCACGTCGCGGTAGACGCCGAACGTGTTCAGGAAGTCACATAGGGAGAGGTCTTTGGACAGGCGGGGGTCGGACGACTTTAAATAGACAGGGCCATCTGGGTCACCCCCGACCTTCCTTTTGCACTCGGGGGATGGCAGGAGTATGCTAACTAAATTGATGTCTCTGCCCTTCAAAATCTGGGATCTCAACCTGGGAGACACATCGGCACAGGGAGAAACAAAAGGCATACCGAATGAGATGGCGGGCGTGGCGGACGCCAGGGTGTTCATCTGGGCGGGTTGGGCGGTGGTGAGGAGCACGTCGGCTTGCTGCGTGGGCGGGGGCGGGATCGGCTGCTGCGCTGGCTGGGCTGTGGCGAACGTGGGGGGAAAGGGGGGGGGGGGTTTCCAGGGCCCTCAGACGAGCATCCACTGATCTGCTAGCATCTAGCAGGGACAGCAGAATGGCTCTTGACGACCCCTGTCGGCTCGGCGGAGCTGCGAATGGTGCCGTTTCCGCTTCCGGGGCGGCGGCCTGGAGGTCAGTGCGACCAGGAAGGACATGGCGTCTCGCGGTGGCCCCGCGGCCTGTATTTCCCCGGCGTCTCCCCGCTCTCGGAGCGGCTGCCTCTGCTGATCTTCGTCCGCGGCCTCTCGCACGTCCGCGCCGAGCGGCCTCCCCCTCTGGCACGCTCGCGCGCGTTCTTGGGCGACCGGGCGCACGCGGCACTTCGTCATCTGCTCTCCTTCCAAGGGCCGTCACAGTGGCGCGCCCCGTGCCACGGGAACGCGCGCCGGGCCCTTTCATCGTGGCTGCATTGGCGGCCTGTGGTCCGGCCGCTTCGCCAACGTCTTCATCAGACGTCTCGGAAAGCAAGAACGCACCGTGGCCGATCTGGAACGGGGTCTCGTTGGCTGAGCTGCTGTCACTGTCCATTGACTGCTCTGGCTCGGAGCTCGACATGCCGGGAATGGAGTGGGAAGCGTTGAGGAATATGCGGGGAATATCTGCGTTGGATTTCCACGGGTAGAGAAGGCTTGAGGGTGCTGATTCGGTCTCCGGATATGGTGCAAAACAACGCTCCGGAGGAGGGCTCAAGGGAGATAAACTGCTGTGAAGCTGCTGCTGTTATGATCGGCCAGAGAGAGAGAGAGGTGACGTAGAACCCTTGCTATATATATGAGAATTAACTGACGTCATATCTGACGTCATTACGGACGTCATACTAAGACTTTGACTGACCACGTCATACTAGAACTTGATTGACGTCAGGGGTGATCGGATTAGATTATGCACGAATGGCCTTCTGCTTGAACTATGGTCTAGAGACCTCACAACATCTCTGCAACAACACATTAATATAACATCTCTGCAACAACACATTAATATAACATCTCTGCAACAACACATTAATATAACATCTCTGCAACAACACATTAATATAACATATCTGCAACAACACATTAATATAACATATCTGCAGCTCAACACATTAATATAACATCTCTGCAACAACACATTAATATAACATCTCTACAACAACACATTAATATAACATCTCTGCAACAACACATTAATATAAGATCTCTGCAACAACACATTAATATAACATCTCTGCAGCAACACATTAATATAACATATCTACAACAACACATTAATATAACATCTCTACAACAACACATTAATATAACATCTCTGCAACAACACATTAATATAACATCTCTGCAACCCAACACATTAATATAACATCTCTGCAACAACACATTAATATAACATCTCTGCAACAACACATTAATATAACATCTCTGCAACAACACATTAATATAACATCTCTGCAACAACACATTAATATAACATCTCTACAACAACACATTAATATAACGTCTCTGCAACAACACATTAATATAACATCTCTGCAACAACAGATTAATATAACATCTCTGCAACAACACATTAATATAACATCTCTGCAACCCAACACATTAATATAACATCTCTGCAACAACACATTAATATAACGTCTCTGCAACAACACATTAATATAACATCTATGCAGCAACACATTAATATAACATCTCTGCAGCAACACGTTAATATAACATCTCTGCAACAACACATTAATATAACATCTCTGCAACAACACATTAATATAACATCTCTGCAACAACACATTAATATAACATCTCTGCAACCCAACACATTAATATAACATCTCTACAACAACACATTAATATAACATCTCTGCAACAACACATTAATATAACATCTCTACAACAACACATTAATATAACATCTCTGCAACAACACATTAATATAACATCTCTGCAACAACACATTAATATAACATCTCTGCAACAACACATTAATATAACATCTCTGCAACAACACATTAATATAACATCTCTGCAACAACACATTAATATAACATCTCTGCAGCAACACATTAATATAACATCTCTGCAACAACACATTAATATAACATCTCTGCAACAACACATTAATATAACATCTCTACAACAACACATTAATATAACATCTCTACAACAACACATTAATATAACATCTCTGCAACAACACATTAATATAACATCTCTGCAACAACACATTAATATAACATCTCTGCAACAACACATTAATATAACATCTCTGCAGCAACACATTAATATAACATATCTACAACAACACATTAATATAACATCTCTACAACAACCACATTAATATAACATCTCTGCAACAACACATTAATATAACATCTCTGCAACCCAACACATTAATATAACATCTCTGCAACAACACATTAATATAACATCTCTGCAACAACACATTAATATAACATCTCTGCAACAACACATTAATATAACGTCTCTGCAACAACACATTAATATAACATCTCTGCAACAACACATTAATATAACATCTCTGCAACAACACATTAATATAACATCTCTACAACAACACATTAATATAACGTCTCTGCAACAACACATTAATATAACATCTCTGCAACAACAGATTAATATAACATCTCTGCAACAACACATTAATATAACATCTCTGCAACCCAACACATTAATATAACATCTCTGCAACAACACATTAATATAACGTCTCTGCAACAACACATTAAAACACGATTTAAAAAAAAACACGACACGATTTTAGACGGACAAGCCCGTCTTTTATTGTCACACGGTTACACATCAACACATGCACGGAGGGCCACAAACACACACATGCTGACGGTGGCCGGTGAAATTTGTCCTCTGCATTTAACCCATCCTGGCTTTGTCCTTTCCTCCGGGGGGCAGGCCAGGAGCAGTGGTCGCTTTCTCGTACAGCGCCCGGGGACCGACTTCGGATGTTGTCGTCACTGGTCGGATGACGATGACGATCTGATCTTCTGCATGTTTTTAATGGGGGGGGGGGGGTTATATACGGAGGAACCCCCCTGGGGGAGCACGGGGAGAACATGCAAACTCCACACAGACAGAAAGGCCCTTACGACGAGATACCCCACCTGGGCAGTAGGCACTGAAGATATGGGGGGAACACACACAACCACAGCGCCCGCAGTGTCCCAGGCGAGAATCGAACTCAGGACCTTCTGACTGCGAGGCGACAGCTCTACCACTGAGCCACCGTACCCCCTATGTAACATCTATGCAGCAACACATTAATATAACATCTCTGCAGCAACACGTTAATATAACATCTCTGCAACAACACATTAATATAACATCTCTGCAACAACACATTAATATAACATCTCTGCAACAACACATTAATATAACATCTCTGCAACCCAACACATTAATATAACATCTCTACAACAACACATTAATATAACATCTCTGCAACAACACATTAATATAACATCTCTACAACAACACATTAATATAACATCTCTGCAACAACACATTAATATAACATCTCTGCAACAACACATTATTATAACATCTCTGCAACAACACATTAATATAACATCTCTGCAACAACACATTAATATAACATCTCTGCAACAACACATTAATATAACATCTCTGCAGCAACACATTAATATAACATCTCTGCAACAACACATTAATATAACATCTCTGCAACAACACATTAATATAACATCTCTACAACAACACATTAATATAACATCTCTACAACAACACATTAATATAACATCTCTGCAACAACACATTAATATAACATCTCTGCAACAACACATTAATATAACATCTCTGCAACAACACATTAATATAACATCTCTGCAGCAACACATTAATATAACATATCTACAACAACACATTAATATAACATCTCTACAACAACCACATTAATATAACATCTCTGCAACAACACATTAATATAACATCTCTGCAACCCAACACATTAATATAACATCTCTGCAACAACACATTAATATAACATCTCTGCAACAACACATTAATATAACATCTCTGCAACAACACATTAATATAACATCTCTGCAACAACACATTAATATAACATCTCTGCAACCCAACACATTAATATAACATCTCTGCAACAACACATTAATATAACATCTCTGCAACCCAACACATTAATATAACATCTCTGCAACAACACATTAATATAACATCTCTGCAACAACACATTAATATAACGTCTCTGCAACAACACATTAATATAACATCTCTGCAACAACACATTAATATAACATCTCTGCAACAACACATTAATATAACATCTCTGCAACAACACATTAATATAACATCTCTGCAACAACACATTAATATAACATCTCTGCAACAACACATTAATATAACATCTCTACAACAACACATTAATATAACATCTCTGCAACAACACATTAATATAACATCTCTACAGCAACACATTAATATAACATCTCTGCAACAACACATTAATATAACATCTCTACAGCAACACATTAATATAACATCTCTGCAACAACACATTAATATAACATCTCTACAACAACACATTAATATAACATCTCTACAACAACACATTAATATAACATCTCTGCAACCCAACACATTAATATAACATCTCTGCAACAACACATTAATATAACATCTCTGCAACAACACATTAATATAACATCTCTGCAACCCAACACATTAATATAACATCTCTGCAACAACACATTAATATAACATCTCTGCAACAACACATTAATATAACATCTCTGCAACAACACATTAATATAACATCTCTGCAACAACACATTAATATAACATCTCTACAGCAACACATTAATATAACATATCTGCAGCAACACATTAATATAACATCTCTGCAACAACACATTAATATAACATCTCTGCAGCCCAACACATTAATATAACATCTCTGCAACAACACATTAATATAACATCTCTGCAACAACACATTAATATAACATCTCTGCAACAACACATTAATATAACATCTCTACAACAACACATTAATATAACATATCTGCAACAACACATTAATATAACATCTCTGCAACAACACATTAATATAACATCTCTGCAACAACACATTAATATAACATCTCTGCAACAACACATTAATATAACATCTCTGCAACAACACATTAATATAACATCTGCAACAACACATTAATATAACATCTCTGCAACAACACATTAATATAACATCTCTGCAACAACACATTAATATAACATCTCTGCAGCCCAACACATTAATATAACATCTCTACAACAACACATTAATATAACATCTCTGCAACAACACATTAATATAACATCTCTACAACAACACATTAATATAACATCTCTGCAACAACACATTAATATAACGGGCTCTATTCTCCCACAGGCCATCGGCGCTATTACGGGCCTTAACCGCAAAAAAACGTGCCTTGCGCCTGTTTCGGCAAGATAGCAATAGGCTTTAGGCTGCCAAATGCGCTTTAGGCCGAATGGGCGTGGCGCAGTCCCAAAGTGGGCGTGTCGGCGCTAAATACCAGCCTAGTGATATCTTGGGACCTGGCCTACATTTAGCGCTTTGCGCTTTTGTAAAGCAGGCCTATTCTGTGCCTTCACTGCTTCTTCTCTGTCACCCTTCTCTCTCTCTCTCTCTGAGTTCCCAGCATGCATTGTGTTTCTTCATTTCGCTACTAAATAGCCACCAAATGAGCCAAAATAGATATAAAAGGTAGTTCTAAATTAATGTGTAATGGTAACACAGCCTGCCATTGTCAACATTTCAATATTGGACCAAATAAAACCTCGAAATGAAAACACCACCCTATGTGAAACATATATGTCCTCCTGGGCCTATATATACCCCTTGTCGAGTTAACGTGATTTAGAGAAGTAACAGCGGAACGCGCTTCGGAACGCGCTTCTAATGGCATCTGCTATACTGTGATGTCCCTCCAATAACTTGGCCCTATTTCACATTTAGTTTTACAATAAAAACACATTTATGCAATGACTTGACATAATGTAGGGTATATTTATGTGCATCATCCTTCCTGCAGCAGGCGAGAGAAAATGATATCTTTCTGGACAAACTTTCACCAATCTAATAGGCTATATTTTTCTAGCTGATGCATAGAACATTATTTTCACTTTGATCTTGCTATAGTGTAGCGTATTTACATGCTTGCAGTATTGAAACTGCAGTTAGATTGGTTTGAGAAGCATAATAATATGGAATAATAGCCTATAATGCAGACAGACAGGCTGGATGAAGGGAGGGGGGGGGGGGGGCAGAGCGTTTGGCTTTCGTCTGGTTTTGCGGGATCACTGGAATTGGAGCTAAAAAGGCAAGCGTGCGATTCGTTTATTGCACTTATCCAATGAGCATGACGGTGCATAATTTTACGCCTAAAAGGCGTGGTTGTAATGCTTTGGGCTGCATCTAGCGCCAGCACGACGATATCAAGTGCGCCTTTCCACGCCCACTGCTTTGATCTGCGCCTGCCGCTCGGCCTAGAAACTGCGCCGATGCAACGATAGGGGCCAACATCTCTACAACCCAACACATTAATATAACATCTCTACAACAACACATTAATATAACATCTCTACAACCCAACACATTAATATAACATCTCTGCAACAACACATTAATATAACATCTCTGCAACAACACATTAATATAACATCTCTACAACAACACATTAATATAACATCTCTGCAGCCCAACACATTAATATAACATCTCTACAACCCAACACATTAATATAACATCTCTACAACAACACATTAATATAACATCTCTACAACACATTAATATAACATCTCTGCAACAACACATTAATATAACATCTGCAACAACACATTAATATAACATCTCTGCAACAACACATTAATATAACATCTCTGCAACAACACATTAATATAACATCTCTGCAGCCCAACACATTAATATAACATCTCTACAACAACACATTAATATAACATCTCTACAACAACACATTAATATAACATCTCTGCAACAACACATTAATATAACATCTCTACAACAACACATTAATATAACATCTCTGCAGCTCAACACATTAATATAACATCTCTGCAGCCCAACACATTAATATAACATCTCTGCAACAACACATTAATATAACATCTCTGCAACAACACATTAATATAACATCTCTGCAACAACACATTAATATAACATCTCTACAACAACACATTAATATAACATCTCTGCAGCCCAACACATTAATATAACATCTCTGCAACAACACATTAATATAACATCTCTACAACAACACATTAATATAACATCTCTGCAGCCCAACACATTAATATAACATCTCTGCAACAACACATTAATATAACATCTCTACAACAACACATTAATATAACATATCTGCAACAACACATTAATATAACATCTCTGCAACAACACATTAATATAACATCTCTGCAACAACACATTAATATAACATCTCTACAACAACACATTAATATAACATCTCTGCAGCCCAACACATTAATATAACATCTCTGCAACAACACATTAATATAACATATCTGCAACAACACATTAATATAACATCTCTGCAACAACACATTAATATAACATCTCTACAACAACACATTAATATAACATCTCTGCAACAACACATTAATATAACATCTCTACAACAACACATTAATATAACATCTCTGCAGCCCAACACATTAATATAACATCTCTGCAACAACACATTAATATACCATCTCTACAACAACACATTAATATAACATCTCTGCAACAACACATTAATATAACATCTGCAACAACACATTAATATAACATCTCTGCAACAACACATTAATATAACATCTGCAACAACACATTAATATAACATCTCTACAACAACACATTAATATAACATCTCTGCAACAACACATTAATATAACATCTCTGCAACAACACATTAATATAACATCTCTACAACAACACATTAATATAACATATCTGCAACAACACATTAATATAACATCTCTGCAACAACACATTAATATAACATCTCTGCAACAACACATTAATATAACATATCTACAACAACACATTAATATAACATCTCTGCAGCAATACATTAATATAACATCTCTACAACAACACATTAATATAACATCTCTGCAACAACACATTAATATAACATCTCTACAACAACACATTAATACAACATCTCTGCAACAACACATTAATATAACATCTCTACAACAACACATTAATATAACATCTCTACAACAACACATTAATACAACATCTCTGCAACAACACATTAATATAACATCTCTGCAGCCCAAATCACAGAGCAGATTCCCAACTCATGATAAAGACATGAATCATGCTGGTGACAGCTGTTTGTAAGGCTGTTTGTAAGGCTGTTTGTAAGGGCTTTCCCAGCATCAGCCTGCCACACAAAGGGGGCTTAGCGGAGAAGTAGCATGTTCTCAGGCATTGTCTCGGGGTTGGGACCACCCGTTCCCCCTCGCTGTCCCACTGTCATTCAAACAATGCAACTCTACTAGAAGCCCTGCTACCCGCACCCCCCACCCTATTTACTCAGCAGCCCCCACCCCCCAGCCCCCACGCTGCTCGCACCACCCACGCTCCGGGCAGGGAGTGGTGACAGTGTTTGTTAGCCATGGATGTCAGCTATTAGTCAACACTGGGCCTGGGCCGCAACTCACTAGGCCCTGTTTACACGGCGACGCTCCCTGCATAAAACGGCAAACTTTTTTAGCGTTAGTGCCTTCCTTTTACACGGTGACGGCGTTATTGGGGGGTGAAAACGCCAAAAAATGAAAACAGGTTCCAGAGTGGAATTCTTGAAAACGCTGCCCCTTACTGTCACCGTGTAAAGTGGAGAAACGCTATTCAGGTGATGACACAGCCCCCCTTCACCATGTTACACAATGGTAGGCAATAGGAACATTGAACTAGCCCAATACACCCTTATGGCACAGGCATAATGAGTCACATTGACATTCAACAAACGTGATAACGATTTGCTAAAAACACAATCTGCGTTAAGTGCCCCCTACTAACATCGCACATAGCCTATACACATAACAACTCACTGTCTGCGATGCATTTTCTCAAGTGAAGTCCCAATTGTGCTCAGGTCTTTTTTATGTTGCTTTACTGTGTTTTTATTCGGTAATCCAATCTGGCTACCCTTTGTGACTTCTGAGTCAGACGCGTGGAAAATGCATTTAAAAACTTTAATCACAAAGCTAAATCAAGCCCGTTAGAAACAGACAGAATAGGGGAAACTAGGCGTTTTTACCTTTAAAATAAAAGCCGTATTTTATAACTGGGTAAATAAAAATCAGGGTCGTCGACTCACTACGTGTTAAATTTGACTTTTAGTTGTCTGTGTTCTACATGTCATCTGTGCATTTCGGATCACACACAAAAAATGTTCAATAAGACTATTAGTTTATTTAATATTTATTTATTATTGTTCAGGTTTTAACCAGAAGTTTCAATGTTATTCTGGCTCACTTGACGCTTTTGCGGCTTCAGTCAGCCTGACAGTCTGCACGCAAATCGTTATCACACCAGCTGTGTGTAAATGCGAAATAAAAGGTGAGGACACAACGCTAGTTTGCCGTTTTATGCAGAGACGGTTGTCGTCTAAACATGGCCTCAGAGGGTAAGTCAAGTCAAGTCAAGTCACAGTTATCTATTCACTCAGAGGGTAAGTCAAGTCAAGTCACAGTTATCAATTCACTCAGAGTGTAAGTCAAGTCAAGTATATATATACGTATATATATATATATATATATATATATTATATATATATATATATATATATATATATATATACTGTATATATATGCCTGCAGCCTTCACAGTGTGTAATGTAGCTGTAGCCTATAACCCTGAGGCCTGTAGCGTTCGTATAGTGGCAAAAAAACATAACTAACTCATGATCTTCACCTTTGACCCTCCTTACGTTGAAGCTCCATGGAGCTGATTATATGATCATCTAGGGTGCAGCTGTGTATTTGAAAAAAGTTCATTTTCATGGAGTGCGCTTGGCCAATCAATATGAAATCAGTATTCAAAACAGCGGGTATTGCTGAGAGAGGTACAGCAACATGGCCTTGTGCGTCCCAGGAGGTGTCTTCTGAGTTTTTGGCCCTGCTCTCGTCCAATCAGAAGTCAGGCTGAGTTTGAGGTCTGGTGTCTCTGTGCCGGCCGGGCCCAGGCGTGGATATGGCCTGCAGCAGGAGTCAATATGGCTCCAGGCTAAAGCTTCCAGGCAGACAGCTCCAGCTCACTAGCCACGCCCCATTTTACATGACATCTTAGCATTAGGCTCATGCGCTTTTCCAGAGAGACTTAAAATGACTGCAACAGCGCTTACATTCTTCGATCATCAACTTTACATGCAGCATCCACAGTCCAAGGACTAAGCCTTGAATCATCATAGATAGAGCAGCACCGCTGCTGGCCATTTGGGTGCCCTAAGCATAATTGCTATGTGGTGCCCCCCCACCCCATCTCCCAAGGAAAACAATATGTATTTTTTTTATATCACATATAATATCACACTATAGAACCTTCGCTTTTCCTCTCAGCGCCTCCTTGAACCCACCCACAACTGGGGTGGGTTCAGGACCCCAGGAAGATTAGAGGTGCAGTCATGTCCTTCTAATGGGGATCCTTTAATAAACTAAACTAAACTAAACAACTCCCATTGACTTCATGCCTGGCAGCTTCAAGCTTCACGCGTCACGCTTAGAAAATAGGTGTGAATCCTGAATGATCGCTTGAGCAAGGCGTGAGCGTGGCTTCGGCGTGGCTTCGGCGTGACACGCGCGCGGGTGGTGTGAACAGCCTCGCCTGTTGATTTATTCTATTATGCAAACCCATATATAAGTTTTTAGCTCTTTTTGCAACTGCTCTTTCTTTCTTTTTTGTGATGCTTTTAAATGTCCATTTTATTCTCTTCTTTTATTCTTTTATTTTCCTGTCATCCATTTTATGTGAAGCACTTTGAATTGCCTCTGTGTATGAAATGTGCTATACAAATAAACTTGACTTGACTTGACTTGACTTGACTTGACTTGACTTGCCTTGACTTGACTTGACTTGACTTGACTTAACAAGGACGCCTAAATGAAACTTGTGGGTTCAGCGTAGGTTGAGTTTAGGTTGAGGTTAACCAAGTTGCTTTGTTGCCTAAACCTAACCGAGTTGTTTTACTTGCGAATGCAGCAAAGTTTTCAAATGAACCTGCATTTTGTTTCAAATTTACGGGCAGATTGTCGACGTAAAATGCCATGTTTTAGAAAAGTATTTTACCAACATTTTGTTGATACAATTTATGTTGATCTTGCACATTTCCCTGGTTTTCAGACAAGTAAAATGCCAATGTTTTATTGTGGCGATTGTGTTTGTCCATGCAGCTAACATTCATTCAGCGTCACTGGGCCTTGGCTTCACTTGCTTGACAAGTTCTGTGAGGGAGTATAATCATTTTGACAGTGACCTGACATCTGGAGCCACTGAGCAAGGCGGTTATCTGGTGAATGTTCTGATGGACGAAGCTGAAATGGCTTTGACATATTGTCATTTGACGGCGAGCACCTGTTGGAGAGCAGTGGAAAAAGGTGGGGAGAAGGATGTGTGCGTCTCCACTGGGAGTCTGCTGCCGTAACCTGGGGTCATCTCATCTCTCTGAGCTCCAGGCCTGGATGTCTGTGTGAGTGAGTGAGTGCCTGGCAGGAAGTATCTGACATCACCTGAGCTGTGATCCAGCCTGGTAGTTGAATGTGGAGGGAAACATGAGCTCCCCCTGCTCGGTCCCTCGCAAACATATCCCAAACCTGACCGGATGGACGTTTGCACAATATCAAATGTCTCCATCGGAGTTGGGACAAATGATATTTGCACATAATGGTGTTTGTTTTAACCTGCATTGAGCACCAGATGGGTGCGGTTCACCGCATTAAAGGAGCAGTTCACTCAAAAATGAAAATTCTGTCATCATCTACTCTATAGAGATGCACAATGAGATCGACACCTTCATCTAGCCTGGTAAACCATCTGGGTCACGTGAACTCACACTGTTTCAGTCTGCGATTCTGTCTGGCCTCCAGCTTGCCCCCAGTGTATTCATTGGCAGGAGTACTTGGATTGGCAGACAAGTACTTCAGCCAGTCAGAGTCGCTGAATCCAGTCCTTCAGCCAATCAGCGTCAGATCCAGTCAAATCCAAATCCACTTGGAAGCAGGCCCTTAGCTACCATTGAGGACACCGAGGTCATGACCTCAGTATCCCCCCCCCCCCCAAAAAAAAAGCCCAGTCCCCCAGATCTATTCATCTGTCATTGATGTTTTAAAGCCCTCATCAATAACGTGATATATGACAGTTGATCAGAAATGCAACAATTTGCTTCCTCTCTGTGTGCTATAGAAGGGAGAGACATAACTCACCACAACGTTCACATTTTGCATTGGGGCTAGATTGGGGCTAGACTTTGGGGACAGTTCTATTGAAGTGAATGGGTAAGTAACTCCCCTGTAAGTGATGTTTGTGTAGATGGGCCATTGTATTTAATTGAGCAGTATTCTGCCATGTGACCTGTATGCAGAATATAAATTATATTATATGGGGAGACATTTATTTTTTGTCATCATTTTAAAGCAACAGCACAGTAAAGAGGATATTAATCTAACATGATGTATGTAGTTCTTTATAGATCTAGCCTTGTAATTTTGCTCTCAAAGTGCACCAGATTGAAGCATTTTACTTTAAAATGGACAACATTTTCTAACCGGGGGGGCACAGACCCCCCCGGGCCCCCAACGTCACGCTAAAATGATCTCTTTTTTCTCAAACCCTGGCTACGGGCCTGCTTGGAAGAACGGGGGAAACATATTTTCTGCCGAGAAACTCGGCTGGTACATAATCCTGTTATTGTCTAATAGTTGTTATTGAGTCTATTTCTCCAATAACTGCACTGCACTGTGTAAACTCAAGGAACGTCACCGACATCACTGCACATTGCTTTGGGAGCCGCAGAGCCATGGGAGCCGCCATTACTGATTTGCCAGCGGCATTCCTGATAGGCCGGTTACAATGTCAACTAGGAGCAGAGATGGGCAGTATTTGAAATACTTGTATTTGAAATACGTATTTCAACTACTTTTTTGTATTTTGTAATTTGTATTTGGCTGGGCAGAGAAAAATGAGATGTAATTTGTATCAAGATACTTTCAGATCTTGTATTTTGTGTATTTCAAATACATAAAATACATTTTTCTTTTTATTCTCAAATTGACACATGTAAACATTGACACAGGTTTAAACTAAAGATGGAGAAATTAGTTGTACTAAAAACAACTAAGTGAACTAAACTGAAACCTGATATGAATAAACAGAGAAATTACTTGTACTAAAAAACAACTAACTGGACTGAACTGAAACCTGATTTGAATAGGAGAAATTAGTTGTACTAAAAACAACTAAGTGAACTAAACTGAACTGAAACCTGATATGAAAAGATGGAGAAATAAGGTGTATTGAAAAACAACTAACTGAACTGAAACCTGATGTGAAAAGATGGAGAAATTAGTTGTACTAAAAACAACTAAGTGAACTAAACTGAAACCTGATATGAATAGATGGAGAAATAAGTTGAAAAAACAACTAACTGAACTAAACTGAAACCTGATATGATTCAGAATAGATAGAGAAATAAGTTGTACTGAAAAACAACTAACTGAACTAAACTGAAACCTGATATGATTCAGAATAGATAGAGAAATAAGTTGTACTGAAAAACAACTAACTGAACTAAACTGAAAGCTGATATGATTCAGAATAGATTGAGAAAGAAGTTGTATTGAAAAACTAACTAACTGAACTAAACTGAAACCTGATGTGAATAGCTGAAGAAATAAGTTGTACTGGAAAAAACTAACTAACTGAACTATAATAAAACCTGATATGAATAGATTGAGAAATAAGTTGTACTGAAAAAAAACCTAACTGAACTAAACTGAAACCTGATTTGAATAGGAGAAATTAGTTGTACTGAAAAACAACTAACTGTCATAAACCTGATTTGAATAGATGGAGAAATTAGTTATACTGAAAAACTATAACTGAACACCAAAGTACCCTAATGAAAATCAAAAATGTCTTTCTGTTGCTACAAGGATGTCTGAGCTTCACAGTGCATAATGATGGCTATGCAGATTTTGACACTAGAATGGTGTTACCACTGCTGATAGTGGAAAGTTGTATTCAGTGAGTGATTGTTCTTTAGTAATTATGTTCTAGATAGCCAGGTTGTTTTGGATTTTGTTTATGAAGCAGAAGGAGGGGAAGTCATTTTAAGGATGTAAGGATTTGAACAAGAGTCCAATTTCATGGAAGGCCTTTTTTGTTTGAGATGCAGTTTCTCATCGTTCCTCTCACCGATTCACAATTTCACAACCTTAGACAGGATGTGCATCAGGGCATTCAATTCCTGAAATGTAACCTTTTCTAGTTGTATAAATATGTTTGCACGTTAAATAAATACTGTGATGACAAGTTACTGACATGGTGGTGAATGTGAAGTTGTTTAAAGGGGACCTACTATGCCTTTTACCTATTTCAGTTATTTATATATTGTGTTATGATGTCAGATATCTATGGCTAAACATAGTCAAAGTTCCAAAACTTGAGGTTAACATGCAGAAATGCTGCCTTTAAGTCAAAAGCCCTCACAGAAGGTGATTAACAGCTGAGCTGAAGGAGAAATTAGTTCTACTGAAAAACAACTAAAACTAAAATGGAAGAACTGCAGTGTGTTAGGGAGTACACATACTGTGACAGAGGACTAAAGAGAGGATTTACTGTCTAAGGAAACCAGAAAATTTAACTTTTGAATAGCTGAAATCAGAGAATTAGGACATTTTCCTTAAAGAAATGTCTCTAAATGATTAATAGATCATCAAAATAGGCAATTAATTTAATATTTGGCAATTCATCTATGAATTGACTAATCGTTGCAGCTCTTTATAAGTTTTTATAAAATGTATTTTCATGTATTTTCAAAATACAAAATACGTATTTGTATCTCAAATACATTTTCAGACAGGTATTTTGTATTTGTATTGTGATACATTTTTTGAGCAAGTATTTGTAATTTGTATCAAAATACTTTATGATGTATTTTCGCCCATCTCTGACTAGGAGGCAGGTCCCTGATTGGCCCGTGGACTTTGTAATTTCTGAAAATGGGCAGGAGTGCCAGACAGTCGCACAGAACAAAACAGAATGTGAGTTAACGTGATCGGATGATTTACCAGGCTAACCTTCATTGCTATCGGCCGATAAAGGCTTTAAAATTCAATCTCGAATCGGCCCGAAAAACATTTTTCACAAACATTTCTGCCCATATGACAGGTGATAAACCCTCTTCTGCATCCAGCACTTGAACAGGGCAGTCGCTTTATTTCTCGCTCTCTCTTATCTCCCTTCTTTCCCTCTGCCTGCAACAATTCCCAGAGCAAACTTGCATTCGTCTACTCGAAATGACAAATATGGATTTATTGGATTTACTAAGCTGGTCTCTCAACGCAAATCAACTAAACTTTTTGGGGTCCGGGGAACCCCCACCCTCTGCCCAGACGGATTTTTCGCCGCGGGATACGGGAAGACAACAGCGATTGACCCTAGGCTGTGACGTCATGAAAATTGAGATGGGCGGTCAGTGAATTGGAACTGTGAATTTGAACTGTGAAAAATTGATTATATCTTGATATATCAGAGAAATTCCACTGATCTGCAATAACTAAATTGGGAATCTGGGCCCAGTTGCACAAAGCACCTTAGGTTAAGATTTACCTTAGAGTCAGAGTTAAGGTGTCCATAAAATAGAATCGGCTGCACAAAACACCCTTAAATCTTCTCCATAAGGTTAAACATTTTAAGGAAAACATATGCACAAGATTTAAGGGTGTTTTGTGCAGCCAATTTTATTTTATGGACACCTTAACTCTGACCCTAAGGGAAATCTTAACCTAAGGTGCTTTGTGCAACTGGGCCCAGAGACTTGACACCTGCTGTTGACTTTCTGGTCTGTGTGACCCTGGTCTGTGTGACGGAAAGGAATTCCAGGCAACCAAAACATTTCATCCTAATCTGGACTCTCGTACTGCCAAGGACGCAGCTCTCCTGATATTTCTTCTGCAACTGAGCTCTTCCCCCCCCAAACCCCCCGCCTTGTTCCCCCCGACAGCTCTTGCATCATCCACCCCCCCCCCCCTCTCCCTCTTCCTCCGATACATCCATCTGGCGCTGATCACAGCGAGCCACTTGCGTTGTTTGAGGAGCTAGTGCAACGGTGGCGCTGCGCACGCGGCGACCCGGCTGAGGGCAGTAGATGGTCCTTTGGAATCTGTACATAATGCAACAAATGTTTATGTATTGTATAATATTGAAGTGCGCCTTTATTACTTTAAAACTAGTAATAATGTATCTCAATTCTGAAGTGTGCCGTTATTACTAATCTCAAACTAGTAATGATGTTGTAATTATCCACTACTGTCTGATGTGAACCAAAGTGCCCTTCTGGGACATGTATTAAACTGATTGATTGATTGATTGATTGATAAACTGACACTTTAATTATGCCCAAATTATCAATACTTACATAAATAAAATAAAAATGGCATGTGTGACATAACCTGAGTTGAAGTGAATGTTTACATTTTTAAACACATTTTTACATCTGCATCTGCCAGTGGGCCATCATGATAAGAGTAAGCATAATAATGTGTTAATTCTACTACAGCAGATACTTAATTTTCTCTGAAATTAGGGAGACAAAAATGTGCGAATACAGTACTGTATATCGGTATCGGCATTCGACAATAGGTCAATAGAGTTGGAAAATATTCTGCATATTGACCCAAAAAAATCCAATATTGTTCATCACTAAACCCCTAATGTCAGTTGAAACAATTGAAGTTTGACCAAATAACACACGGAGATTGCCGGCACAACTTGAGGGAAAACCAGTCAGCATTGACTTCAGTACTATTAAAGTACAGTATGTGAAGCCAGTACTCCACAACTGAAGTCAATGGCTGGTTTTCTCTTGAGTTGTGTTCGCAACCTGTGTTGTAGGGACAAACTTCACCTGTGTTCCAACTGGCATGAGGGTGAAGACAGTAGATCAGGCATGTCCAAAGTCCGGCCCGGGGGCCAATCGCGGCCCGTGGACCGATTTTAAGCGGCCCTCGGCTTGTCTCTCGAAATATACTAAGTGGCCCTCCACACACAGTGTTGGTTAATCAAGCAAGTCCACTTTGCGTTTTCTCCATTCACCTAACGATGACAGCACTATACAGTTTGTAGACAAGCACCAAGTAGGAACTACGCAGATGGAACTAATGTTTTCAGATGGTAAACAAAATCCTTAGAGTGCAATTGTATTGTATGTGATTTCGTTTTTAAATAACCCATATGATGCGAGAAGCAGCTCCCCCGCTAAGCTGGCCTGCATTCAAAAAGGTTTGCAGTAGATGATGACATAATTTTCATCTTTGGTCATTCAAGTTGACTAGCAGTAACTAATCCTGTACTGTTTGCCAAAGCCCCACCCGTTTGGCACTTTAGCTGGGTAAACAAAGCACAAACACTGTGTGAAAGTGTGTGTAGGAGGAATATGAGTCAAATAATTAATACTCCAACCAACACAGAATTACTTGACACTTTTATTGATTAATAATTGGAGGCCATAAAAACCAAGGAGCGCAGCACAAACAACACACTTGTCATATCGTTTCTCATAGCTTTATTTATGGTTTCACAGAAAAACATAAAAACTATGCAAATTTTATTCATTAAAGGATAGCTAAGGCCATGGGTTGCTTACCGTAAGCGAAATATATAGTATACAACCAGACTCTATGCCAATATTAATCAGTACAATGTTCAACAGGTGATTTTTTGAGGTAGCCTATACTGGGCTTTAAAAACATTTAAGGGAAATTGATATTACCAAGTTTTTCTATAACGATATATAGGGCAGTGGTGGCCTAAAGGTTAGAGAAGTGAGCTTGTGACTGGAAGGTTGTCGGTTCCCCGCGACCGGCAGGGAAAAAATGGGGTGGCCTCATTACCACCACTGAAGTGCTCCGCAACCGCTCCACAGTGGAGCTGACTAGTAGCCAGCAGATGTGACTGTGGTTGAATGTGGACGGCACGTTGCTCTCAGTATCATTATTATTATATTAATCGCATTAGTAATGATATAGGCTAGTTTGTTACAATAGCGTTAGCTCAAATGCTAAGGTTAAACAGTATGCGGATAGACAATGCATAAAATAAAAACACAGATTTGGGTGGTCTAACCTAGTTTGTTTGAATATTCAAGCCTTCTATAGTCGAGTACGCTCCATTTGGTAGTTTATTCGTCCGAAAACGTTCACCCAAGGTCTGCACTGAGCGACATCGGGTGCCACATGTGGCCCACATACCAGACCCATGTGTGCGTCCGTGCGTGCGCACGTATGTACAGACGTGTTTCTTCAGCTTGGAGTCGCCTTCTGTCTCCGCTCTCACTTCCTTGTCTAAACCAGGGGGAGGGGCCTATAGGCTAAATCTCGTCCACACACATCTCGTGCTCAAGCACACACAGTCACTAGAAGCGGCTGCACCGCTTAAAAATAGAACAAGTTTAATTAAAAATAAGTAAATCAAACAATCTGTCAAAAACCAAACTGATGTTCCCATTAAAAACGAACAGTCAAAGAGAGGGCGAGGCACGGAGACACTTTGGCTGCTCTTCCACGCTGAACGCTCACATCCTGCTAGTTTGGAGCTGGAATGCTAATGACAGTGAATCACAGGTCTCCTCGCAGGCTGATTGTGCTGCAGGGAGTCAGGAAACAAGGAGACCACCCAGATCTCCTCCTCGCTCTCCCCCTCAAACACTTAGCGGCCTAATTACATGGGAGGGACGTGAAAAATGTTCTCTGAGCAAATATGGATGAAGTCCCAGACAGGAGCTTGTGTCTGCGTGCTGTGAGGAGTTCTACCTCCCTACAATTCCATGGGGGAGAAGTAAGAAGACGAATTACCTGAAAATATAGCTTATAGGGGTTCTACCAAATCACTGTAACTAACAGAGCATCAGCTACATGCCTCAAATGTAAAAATGATGAGTGGATTTGATTGAATGTTGAATGGTGCTGTGGGATTATGGAACTAAATTATGGAATTGTGTTTGTCTTCCCATTTTTATTATTATTCCCCCCCTGTTCTCTCCCCAAATGTCCTGAGGAGATTTGTAAACTAGCACAGGGGAGCGCAACCTTTTGTAATTCAAAGCCCACTTCTGATTGGTAAAACATTTCCAAGAACCACCTTGGATAAATGAGAGGCTATCATTCTGATATCTTGATGTGAGAGGTCTTTCGTGGCCCACTAGATGGCTCTCTGAGGCCCACCAGTGGGCCACCGACCAGTGGTTGAGAAACACTGGACATGCTTCCTCTGACATTTGCAGTTGCCAGCCACTTCTTCTCACCTGAAAAGCGAGGATTTTCACCGCGTGTGGAGGATTACGCAATTCCCCCCAGTTCCCCTCCCCCCCAAACAGGCGCCCCGACCGACCAGAGTAGGCACTACTGCAGTGACGAAGACATAGACCCTTAATCCGGCTTCCCTCCCACAGACACGGCCAATTGTGCCTGCATGGACGCCCGACCAAGCCGGAGTTAAAAAGGGGGCTCGGACCTGCGACCCTCATGTTGGTAGGCAGGGAATCTACCCCTGCACTAGACACCC
Source organism: Poromitra crassiceps (assembly GCF_964638095.1). Classification (NCBI taxonomy): domain Eukaryota; kingdom Metazoa; phylum Chordata; class Actinopteri; order Beryciformes; family Melamphaidae; genus Poromitra; species Poromitra crassiceps. The sequence continues at coordinate 16,601,577 of NC_139635.1, forward strand.
ATTCATGTTTTTAACTGATCTAAATCATGATATAAGTGACTTAATCCTATAAATTACAGTAAGCTATCGATCAGGGTGTACATTTTCATGGAAATGAAATGAAATTTAAATTAATTTTCTGAAACTGGTGCTTGTTTGCTTCATGGTGATCGCTGTGCTGGGTCTGAGCTCATGGTTTACCTTACTAAATCAGTGCATAAGAAAGGTTTCACTCAAAAACAACATATGTATGAAATTCATCAGTCCATACCTAAGAACACATTCTATTTTTTCTTGAAAAACATGGCTATTTTGAACAAAGGTCTTAACTTGGCTCATAACTTTAATAGTAGCCTGTATGCTGCATTCGTATGCCAGCAATCATTTTCAAAGTGTAGGAGTACCTTTTTTTTTTTTTTTTTAAATGGTGGATATCTTATTTTGGACTCTTCAGATGCTGAGGGCCCAAAAGCAATGCTTCTATTTGGTTCACATCATTGCTGGCGACGTGTCTTCTGCGTCTCCTCTCCCCCCTCCGCGAAACCTTATATCTGTGTTTGGCTGATAGGATAAACATCTGTATGTCCAGCAGCTGAGGTCCCACAGCCCACTGTGGCCGTTTCTCCTTTTCCTTGAGAAGCTCCAGTGTTTTTTGGCTCTGAGAAAACACACAGCGGCAACCGAAAACAAACAGGCCATTCAGACATAATAGACAATGCCGGGGTGGCCATCAGGCGATAGCGCGGCACATTCCTCTCCATTTGGGCTAATATTCTGGGAGATTCTAGGCTTAATGTAATTACTGGGGAAATGACCGTCTCCTGTGCACAGAGGGGAGTGGGTGAGTGAGTGCAGGGATGGACTGTAATACTCTCAAATGCACATTGTTACTGTGGGAGTATAGCGCTAAATGCATTTCGCAGAATTCCACGGCTCAGGTTTGACACATTTTTCCAGAGACGTTCCACCTCCGAGGGATTCAGCTACACAGCCGGGTTGCTCTTTGCACAACGGCGAACTTGATCGCCGCTGCAAAGATATTAATTTATGAATTTTCCAGTGATAAACTATTACGGGGGGAGCTTAGTGACCGTCGAGGGCCGAGCTCAGTTGTAAAAACAGATGTGGGGAGAGCCATTTTTGCCGTAATGAACAACTTTCCAATCTGCGAAATAGGCTTCAGAGGGAGTTCAACGATAATGTGCGATATGGAGTAACGAAAACTACACGCTTTTGGAATGTCATTATTTGAGGATTAGGATAGAAACAAGCGATTGACCCCTTGACATAACGTCTAGTGTGTCTAAACCACACATCACTGCAGTCGATAGGAGTCAAACTCATTCTGAAAAGCCAATGCCTGTCCAAAATACGGACCAGGAGGATATTATCTGACACACCAATTGTATTTCAGTCATCCTTGCTGACACTTTAGCCGTTTTCCCACATGCGCTTCGTACCGCTAAATGACCGGAACGTGGTCTAATGCCTGCATGTGTGAAAGTTGTTGTGCCAGTATAAGCGCGACCCCTTCATCGCGGACATTTCACCAGTTTCGAGCCAGTCAGAAGAGCGGTATGCGCGATAACGGGCGCAAGTGTAGAACGGATCCAGTCATTTGCCGGCATGGGCGAGGTGTACACACGTTGCTTAATGTTCCAGCGGGCATAATCTAATCATTCGCGCACATTAAAGCAAACCTGGGCGAAATGATCTTGTGATAATAAGAGCGGTATGTCAGCTTCATGTGTGGGCGTGCTGATTTTCCCCTCTCTCCTCTCTGCTGCCTGCTCGCTCTCTGGCCACAGTCCTTCAGTCCTCCTCAGTCACAGCCCGACAGGGACACAGACGAAGCAAATGCACGAAGCGAAATGTGGAAGTATTTTGCTTACGTTGCCGACAGCGAAGGCAAGCCCGGACACATCAAACGAAGCCAGTTTGTAAAAAGTGCTTCAACGCGACGCAGGTGAACGGATAAACAAGCAAACTTATTTCACCATCAAGAGTTTTGCCGACACGTCACTCCCCACCCGCTCTGCAGTGCCGCCCCGCCCCCCAACATACAGGCAATTTCGCTGCTAGATTCCCACATGCGAGAGCCGAAGTGTGAAGGGAAATGTCCGATATTGACTTACAGGTAATTTTCCGGTACGCATGTGGGAAAACGGCTTTACAAAAGTATGGCGTTTAAGCTGTGACCGAGTGGGTAAGGCATTGGACATGAAATCCAATGGGATCTCCTCTTGCAGGTTCAAACCCTGCTAATAGCACTGTCGTCTCCAAGAAACTGGTGTTACATTTGAAGAGTTCATTTGCAAAAACAGGTATCTCCGTTTGGATTTGTTTATCATTTTATTTTATATATTGATGTATTTATACTGTAATTTATTTATTTTTGGGAAATTTGCATTATCAATCATAACTAAAACATATTCATCTGATAATGTTCCCATAAATCACC
>NC_139635.1:16609016-16629016 GCF_964638095.1 Poromitra crassiceps
AAACACTGTGGAGTGTGTTACTCTGGAGAAACCTACTAACCAGCTTGTTCACTCCACACTGCAAACACTGTGGAGTGTGTTACTCTGGAGAAACTTACTAACCAGCTCGTTCACTCCACAATGTAAACACTGTGGAGTGTGTTACTCTGGAGAAACTTACTAACCAGCTCGTTCACTCCACACTGCAAACACTGTGGAGTGTGTTACTCTGGAGAAACTTACTAACCAGCTCGTTCACTCCACACTGCAAACACTAGTGTGTTACTCTGGAGAAACTTACTAACCACCTCGTTCACTCCACACTGCAAACACTGTGGAGTGTGTTACTCTGGAGAAACTTACTAACCAGCTCAGTCACTCCACACTGCAAACACTGTGGAGTTTGTTACTCTGGAGAAACTTACTAACCAGCTCAGTCACTCCACACTGCAAACACTGTGGAGTGTGTTACTCTGGAGAAACTTACTAACCAGCTCAGTCACTCCACACTGCAAACACTGTGGAGTGTGTTACTCTGGAGAAACTTACTAACCAGCTCAGCCACTCCACACTGCAAACACTGTGGAGTTTGTTACTCTGGAGAAACTTACTAACCAGCTTGTTCACTCCACACTGCAAACACTGTGGAGTGTGTTACTCTGGAGAAACCTACTAACCAGCTTGTTCACTCCACACTGCAAACACTGTGGAGTGTGTTACTCTGGAGAAACTTACTAACCAGCTCGTTCACTCCACAATGTAAACACTGTGGAGTGTGTTACTCTGGAGAAACTTACTAACCAGCTCGTTCACTCCACACTGCAAACACTGTGGAGTGTGTTACTCTGGAGAAACTTACTAACCAGCTCGTTCACTCCACACTGCAAACACTGTGGAGTGTGTTACTCTGGAGAAACTTACTAACCACCTCGTTCACTCCACACTGCAAACACTGTGGAGTGTGTTACTCTGGAGAAACTTACTAACCAGCTCAGTCACTCCACACTGCAAACACTGTGGAGTGTGTTACTCTGGAGAAACTTACTAACCAGCTCGTTCACTCCACACTGCAAACACTGTGGAGTTTGTTACTCTGGAGAAACTTACTAACCAGCTCAGTCACTCCACACTGCAAACACTGTGGAGTGTTACTCTGGAGAAACTTACTAACCAGCTTGTTCACTCCACACTGCAAACACTGTGGAGTGTGTTACTCTGGAGAAACCTACTAACCAGCTTGTTCACTCCACACTGCAAACACTGTGGAGTGTGTTACTCTGGAGAAACTTACTAACCAGCTCGTTCACTCCACAATGTAAACACTTTGGAGTGTGTTACTCTGGAGAAACTTACTAACCAGCTCGTTCACTCCACACTGCAAACACTGTGGAGTGTGTTACTCTGGAGAAACTTACTAACCAGCTCGTTCACTCCACAATGTAAACACTGTGGAGTGTGTTACTCTGGAGAAACTTACTAACCAGCTCGTTCACTCCACAATGTAAACACTGTGGAGTGTGTTACTCTGGAGAAACTTACTAACCAGCTCGTTCACTCCACACTGCAAACACTGTGGAGTGTGTTACTCTGGAGAAACTTACTAACCAGCTCGTTCACTCCACAATGTAAACACTGTGGAGTGTGTTACTCTGGAGAAACTTACTAACCAGCTCGTTCACTCCACAATGTAAACACTGTGGAGTTTGTTACTCTGGAGAAACTTACTAACCAGCTCGTTCACTCCACACTGCAAACACTGTGGAGTGTGTTACTCTGGAGAAACTTACTAACCAGCTCAGTCACTCTACACTGCAAACACTGTGGAGTGTGTTACTCTGGAGAAACTTACTAACCAGCTCAGCCACTCCACAAAGTAAACACTGTGGAGTGTTACTCTGGTGAAACTTACTAACCAGCTCAGCCACTCCACACTGCATGTGGAGTGGTGTGGAGTGTGTTATTCTTGGTGCAGACTGCCTTGCCTCGTCAGCGGAGGCCACACGGAGCAGCCGCGCTCTGAGACTGGCGGAGGGAGGAAGGAAGTAGGAAGGGGATTGGATCTTGACTTTCCATATGTGTCTTTACTGCCCCTCTGGTCCCGCTGCACATTCTAGACACATGTGCTCATGTTGTCATAGAAACTGAGACGCCCATTTAGGCCTATGGCTGTGCATGAGAGTGTTGGCGCTCACCAGGATATGAACTTTCAGGTCTAGAAATGACACACTTGTTATGTTTTTTTATTGTGTATCCAGACTTATTAAGGATTTTTTCTCTTCTTCTTAACACTTTGAGTGCCACGGCCCTTGGGCAAAAGGTTGCTTGCTGTGCCACATAGGCCGCAATGCATTTTAAAACAGTCATATAATTTTTTTAATAATTACTATGTAAACACTGAACACGCACAAATAACGATGAGACTCTCTTCTATCACCTGCAAAAAAAAGTTTATTGATCCCATTTTCCGTTCTTTAGTTATGAGCCGGAGAAGATAGCTTGATTGAAGCAAAAACATCCCTTTTTTTCTACGAGCTGAGATAATGAGCCTTTTGTGAAATTAAACATTTCAAGCACATCACTGACTCTGAAGCTAATTTTCTGATGTCTGGGTCTGTCTGGGTGAAGTGTATGCTGCTCTGCTGCTCTGCGTGCTCCCCCCCCCCCCCCTCAACTGCACACGCCTCCTGGGTGTGTCTTATGTGTCTGGTGGCTCTCAGTCTCTGCTGAGTTTGCTGCGCACACACAGTGAATGGTGCGCGACATTCAGCTTTTTGGTTCCGCGTGTGTTTGTCACGGGCTGGCATGCTTCCAGTTCGGAATAATAAGGCTGATTATGTGAATGTGCTGTTGCAGCGTACATGGAGGTGCTCAGTTGTGACAGCGGATGCTGCTGCTGGGGGCACAGCTGGCGTTGTGCTCGTTTATGGAGGCACGTCGATGCATACGGACGGATGCGATGCGATTTCCTCATTTTCCCCAGTGACTATTTCTGTGTGTTTGGCTCCTTTTTCTCTGATCAGGAGAGTGCTGTCGCCACCTAATGGGTTTGTAAAATAGGTTATCGACCTCCAATAGCTACAATATTGTTAGAGGCGACGTAAGAAGCTTAGATCGACACCCCCCCGTCAAAAAAACAATTTGGAGTTATGACGCCATTTGGCGTCGCTGGCACTGTACGGTAAATTTCTAATGACGCCATATGGCGTCGCTGGCACTGAACGTGTTAATACATCATCCCACTGCACTGCTAGATAATTGTACCAGTTTCAACACATTTTTTACCCTTTTCTCAGGGTAATCTACTTGTTCTATAATTTATGTAATTATTGCATGAAGGAAGTCATATTGTCATGTATCAAGTGACATTTATTGAAACCAGCAACATCCTCTGCCAGTGCAGTGAGTTAATTTGGCGAAACATATTTAAGCAATAAAAAAAGAGGAGGGTGTGGTTTACATTGATTTTACAACAGCTAATGACTGTTCTAAGGCACAACATGGAGCAGATGTATTGCTTTTATAAAACGGTTACTACATATAGCTGGAGAGGTTACAATAAACTGCAACAAACATTTAAATAATTTATTGAAAGTGAAAAAGCGAAATCATTCCTCCGCCCAAAAAATATAGTTCTAGCTGGCCTTAGTTAACTGTTAGCTATGTTAGTTACGTGGGCATAAAACGTCACTGAATGACCAATTTGATATAACTGTTTTACCAGCTCGAGTCACGCTCTTTCCATAAAGCCCACCAGCTTTGATATCTGTTGGCTAGTTGTTGATAACAATATCATGGCTGTAAACTATTTTTTTTTAACAGATGCGGGAGACTGTCATGGCGGAATAACAGTTTCCGGTATTTCCACTCTGGGCACAGACAAAGAGTTGAACAAAGAGAGATCATACACACAGAGAACAGTACTGCAGTCATTATGCTGCAGTAGCATAATGAGTGGAACAAGCTATTAGCTTCGGTTCTTATCAATGTGTTCTTTGGCGCAAATGATGATTTGCGTCGATACAGCGATCAATATTGTGGCTTATAAAAGAGTTTGGCAGGGTAAGGCGGCGTTCAAACCCAAGCCGCTTTTTTCAGTCAGAACGCTATGGAAATCATGTTGAGAGCTCTTCCATTGCGCACAAAACACAGCGCACGGAGCGTTTTTTGTGTGCTTCATTTTGTTTCCCCCTGCTGTCGCGTGCAGTACAGTTTAGGACACAACAACCACACGGACGGTAGCCAGCTGGTTTTGTCTGTTTGATGTTTTTCACTGACAACATGAAAGCCAGATTATTGCCAATTCTGGGAGCAGCGGAGGTTGAGGATCCCTCTAAGAGGAGAAAAGGTAGGATGAGTGAAAAGACGAGCAGCGCGCTTTTCCTCCAAATGTTTTTTTCAGCTTAAAACGGCCAGAGGGCTCCGTCAAAAAACACTAGACACCACCAGGTGCGTTCAACGCCAGGTGCGTTCCTTGAAAGAGGAGCGTGCTTAGCTCGTCCTTACATAGAGAATGAATTGCAGAAAGGCGCTGGCAGCTCCAAAAGCACGTTGGGTGTGAACGCCGCCTAATACATACTGTCCTGCGGTATCCATTTTATAACATGAAATAAGCTTTGTTAGGTCACTCCTGTACAGTGTTTGGCTGAAGATGCACTGGATGGTGGCCAGGTTGACAAGAATGAAAGGGAAGCGCGGAGACCATCGCGAGAATGACGCATCATGTCCAAACAGCGTTCTGGTTTATGGTTATCAACTCAATTAAATGTCTTGAAAGCCAGTTGAACCGGCAGCACTCCTGTGTGTCTTAATTGGAGCATCTTACATTGTGAAGAAGCGTCTCTGTTCGCTCTGCATCACAGAACTATGGCCACTGAAACTCTGGCTGTCCGTCCCTGAACGCAGCACGAGGTTATCAAAGTGGACTGCATGGGATCCACTTTACACTGGCTGCTGTTTGGTCCTCGTTTTTTCAGCTGTTTGACTCTGACTGCAGTCAAGAGGCAGACTGACGACTGTCTATTTCAGTCCTCCTTGTCCTTCTTCTAACTATTTCAACCTGTGCAATTACACCCTTTGGAGGTGATGCTGAAACACAGTTCAAGTAGAATTAGTATTGAAATGTCAGGGATCGTACCAATGCTAAAACACATGTGAACACAGAAGAAAGCCTGTCTCAACTGGTGGAATAGCTCATGTGTTATGTCATCATGATAAACAGACATAAGCAGATGTCAACGATGAGCTAAGTTACCAGCTCACCTCAGTGTGCAGTGCCAATATGTGATGCCATCATCTGTATCCATGCAGGAAGTATTGTTTACTCAAATAATTATGGATAAGATAGATTATAGAATAATAGATAATAGATATTAGATATTTACAAGCATCTATTGTTGTTATTTGGAAAAAGCTTCGGACATGAGAAAAAAAGCTCTTTATCAAGAAAAGGCAATGTAAGAAAAAAAAATGAAAACAAAATGTATGTACAGTAAGTGTGTGTATGTGTATGTATATGTACATATGTATGTGTATATACTTTATTTATTTTTGTTTGTATATTGAGGTACAGCCGGATGTAATGTTTATATATAATTTGGCATGATAGTGTCTTGTAATCCCATGTGGGATGGGCCAGAAATGGCATGACACGGAAATAAAAACTAACTAACTAACTAACTAACTAACTAACTAACTAACTACAAACAGATCATAGTGAAATATTGTATAATATGATGTTGAAATAGTGCGTATTTTTATTTTTATTCTGAAAAATGTCTTAGATAACCACACAGCTTTCTCACTAAGCTGTGATGTGTTTGGCCTTAATGCCAGCATTTCCTTTAGTATGAATGCTATTTCTTTCATATAACGGAGAGCGTGTTTTCAAAAGTCTTTGATCATGTGCGTCTCCTCCAAAGCGACATGTCAGATGATAGATGATCTCCAAAGTGATCATTATTGCATCTGACCTTTTCAAACAGCATTCTCTCTTCTTTCTTCTATCACGCTGACAGGATCCAGGAGATCTTGCACACATATCTTGGCCTTATAGCGCAGCCAAGATAACCCTGCATTAGCCAACAAACCACAGATAAGCATTAGATTGGGTTTAATCACAGGGTAGTTAACTTTGAGAGGAAAATTGCACCAATTTTACAGTTTAGCTGTGATGTTATATAGCCACAATAGCATTTGGTCCCGGAGGGCAAGGTCTGCCCTACTGCTAGTCCTGCTAAAAGACAGTTCAGGTCGCATTCAGATAAACACTGTTTATCTGCAGCTGTTGTGCGAATTCAGTTTCTTGCTCAAGGACAATTCAACGAGACTGCTGCTCAACACTGTCGATTGCAGGGATTGAACCGGTGGTCTTTTGGTTGCAGGACAGTCTCTGTAAACAATAATGGCCGGGACACACTAGCAATGTCAAGGTTACTTCCACGGCAGGACGGGTCCTTCCTAGTTACGTTCGGCATCCTCTGTGAATGTAGGCTAAGGGCCAGACCGTCACGCAGAACCAAATTAAATGTGAGTTCACGTGACGGGCTGGTTTACCAGGCTATAGTAGTATATAGTATACTAGCTAATGCCTGCATTGCTTTTTATTTCGATGCCCATGTTACCAGGTTAGAGCAGACACCATGTTACCAGGTTAGAGCAGACACCATGTTACTAGGTTAGAGCAGACACCATGTTACTAGGTTAGAGCAGACACCATGTTACCAGGTTAGAGCAGACACCATGTTACCAGGTTAGAGCAGACACCATGTTACTAGGTTAGAGCAGACACCATGTTACCAGGTTAGAGCAGACACCATGTTACCAGGTTAGAGCAGACACCATGTTACCAGGTTAGAGCAGACACCATGTTACCAGGTTAGAGCAGACACCATGTTACTAGAGCAGACACCATGTTACCAGGTTAGAGCAGACACCATGTTACTAGGTTAGAGCAGACACCATGTTACCAGGTTAGAGCAGACACCATGTTACCAGGTTAGAGCAGACACCATGTTACCAGGTTAGAGCAGACACCATGTTACCAGGTTAGAGCAGACACCATGTTACCAGGTTAGAGCAGACACCATGTTACCAGGTTAGAGCAGACACCATGTTACTAGGTTAGAGCAGACACCATGTTACCAGGTTGGAGCAGACACCATGTTACCAGGTTAGAGCAGACACCATGTTACCAGGTTAGAGCAGACACCATGTTACCAGGTTAGAGCAGACACCATGTTACCAGGTTAGAGCAGACACCATGTTACTAGGTTAGAGCAGACACCATGTTACCAGGTTGGAGCAGACACCATGTTACCAGGTTAGAGCAGACACCATGTTACCAGGTTAGAGCAGACACCATGGCAGACACCATAGGTTAGAGCAGACACCATGTTACCAGGTTAGAGCAGACACCATGTTACCAGGTTAGAGCAGACACCATGGCAGACACCATAGGTTAGAGCAGACACCATGTTACCAGGTTAGAGCAGATACCATGTTACCAGGTTAGAGCAGACACCATGTTACCAGGTTAGAGCAGATACCATGTTACCAGGTTAGAGCAGATACCATGTTACCAGGTTAGAGCAGACACCATAGGTTAGAGCAGACACCATGTTACCAGGTTAGAGCAGATACCATGTTACCAGGTTAGAGCAGACACCATGTTACCAGGTTAGAGCAGATACCATGTTACCAGGTTAGAGCAGATACCATGTTACCAGGTTAGAGCAGACACCATGTTACCAGGTTAGAGCAGATACCATGTTACCAGGTTAGAGCAGACACCATGCTACCAGGTTAGAGCAGACACCATGTTACCAGGTTAGAGCAGACACCATGTTACCAGGTTAGAGCAGACACCATGTTACCAGGTTAGAGCAGACACCATGCTACCCAACACAGTCTCTTAGAAAATTGTATAATACCAACGATATGGACCAACGTTGCTATTTTACGATTTCGGCTCGAAAAATGTAAAATAGTAACGTTCTGAGTGGTTAGGGTGAGGATTAGAGTAGGGGGAGGGGTTAGAAACAGAAAATCTCCGTAAAACACGCCCAAACCACGCCCACCGCTGTAGACGCATACGTTCCCATTTTACAATTTCTTAGCCGACATCGTAAAATACCAACGTATGTCCACAAACGTTGCTATTTTACAATTTTTTTGGAGATCGGGTTGTGCTACCAGGTTAGAGCAGACACCATGTTACCAGGTTAGAGCAGACACCATGTTACCAGGTTAGAGCACACACCATGTTACCAGGTTAGAGCAGACACAGTCGGCTGTGTCGCATTGTGAAGCCCCCCCCCCCTTCCCCACCCTCCATTATTTTGATAAGCCCATTCATCTTTTCCACAGGGACTTTAGACTACACACCAAATGACAGAGATGTTAATCTTTGGCAAAATGACGACTTACTTCCACTTCCAGCCCTTGCGCTCTCTCTCACACACACACACACACACACACACACACACACACACACACACACACACACACACACACACACACACACACACACACACACACACACAAATCCTTGCTTAAGGCTATGTTATGCAGCCAACAGTGCTGCCAAGAGAGAACGTGCCTGGCTGTCTGCTTGTCTGTCTGCCTGCTTGTCTGGCTGCCTGCCTGACTGTATCTGCTGAAGTCTTAGTTCTATCAAAATAAACTTGTCAGTGGAGGTGATGTACATTTTACATTACATTTTACATAAACATTTTTGGCAGTGAGCTTCAATTCCTAGATCATAAAAGTTTCAAATAGAATAGGTGAAAATAACACGTTTATAGCCTACTGAAACTGCATGCAAAACACGGCATGGTTTAAAAAGGGCTGGGATGCATGGGATTAGCATGGAGTCTGTATGGAACCTTTCCTGTAAAGGGGACTAACTTTGAAGAGTTTTTGAGGCTCCTTCCCCACACGCTAATATAGGGTGATGCCAATATATTCACCCATATAAAAATGAAGCCGGTACAATGGATTGCATTAAAATCAGCTTATATTCCTAGATTATGAAAAATGATAAACAACAACAAAAATAAACGGTATCAGTGCCTTTAAAGTGACTAATGATGCTTACTGACACCGGTGGCCGTTAGAGTAACTGCAGGCAGCCTGTGCTGGAGCTGGCGCCCGGGCATCATACTCCTACGTGCCCAGTAGCTGGCTGGCTAAAACAATGACAGGTGGTGTTGGTTGCATTGTAATGTTAGCTGATAGATGTCACTTGAAAACGGCAACCTGGACAATTTATCAGCCAGATCAGCCCCGAGATGGCCGGTAATGATTCTGGATGAATTAGTGGACATTATTGTGGCATGTTTTGGCTGCGTTGGCTGCGGAAAAGTGGATACTCACGTTAGCATGAGCCAGGAGCTAACTGCCTGTTTCCCCTATTATACTATCTATGCCTGGGGCTGGTGTTAGCTGGATGTGACCAAAAGAACATGGACCTGATCGATTACTGCAGCCAAACAATGTTCCATCATAAGCATAATGGTAGTAACGTTAGGCATATTTGCAACTATACATTATCCACACAAGATGCTAACGTTATTAGCAGAGCTTCTGCGTGGTAAATCAATTAGCTATATTAGTTAGCTGCATTAGGAAGCAAGCTAATGTCATCTAATAGCCAGCCAAAACCACAATAACACAGCAGCTAACACAAGCTAATCCTAATGTAAAAGGTCCCTCCATGAACCGAAAACACAGCCCCCACTCTAGTAGTTCCATAGTTGCATTTTGGCCAGACGGGCTTCACTAAATCTTTTTTTTCTGTGTGGACTTTTTACTGGACTCTGTGTTGTTGCAGGTTGTTTGGTGACATTTGTTGACTGCATTAGCTAAGGTAACATTAGCCTAGGTGTATCTTCTTCTTCTTCGCTGGTTATTTACTGGCTGAACTTAGCGCTGAGAGGCAGGCTGGTGAACGCGCAGAAAGGTCACAAGCGTCCGATTTTCCACGAAACCTTGGAGGAGGCCAAGGAGGAGGAGGAGCCAAAGTCTGCTCATAGAATTCAGCATAGCACAAGAACGGATGAACGCAGAGAGACGTGGCTCGTCTCCTTTTTTAAAGTTAGGCTACGTCACGGAGCATTCACTCATTGGTAATAAAAAACACTTTGAGACCTACAAGTTTTTTTTTTTACTGTGACACCTCAGAGTGTGTGTGTGTGTGTGTGTGTGTGTGTGTGTGTGTGTGTGTTGGCCCCTGCGGCAGGCCTGTGGCGGTGTTAAACCCGGGGTGAAGGGAGGTGTCTGGGCAGGTAGCTTCTCGCTGTGCCACTGTCAGCCAGCTGTCTGCTGCTGTCCTGCTGCCAAGAATATGACTACACCTGGCAGGACAAACTGGACCAAAGCGGCTGTGGGTAAGGACGACCTGTCATAACTGCATTGTCAGGAAGGAAGAAGAATGCTGTTGTTTTATCATAGGCCTATTTCCATTTTCATTTAACCTTGCTTTCATATACCTGTTGGTCAATGTACCCTAGATGAGAACATAAGCTATAGACACCGTACTCATCCAGGTGTCCCGAGTAGATAATTTGGTTTGGTTCTCATATCTTTATCAAACAGGTGAAGCAGCCTCTGTAGTCTGGTGGTTAAGGTTTAGCTTTTTTGAACCTTTTAATCAAGAGATTGCTGGTTCAAATCCCAGCAGGCATCATGTTTCTGGAGCTTCCAGTTGGCTCACCTGGTAGAGCGCACACCACTAAAGGCTCATCTAAGACATTTGTATCAAGTTAAGCAATACATCCACTAGAGCAGTGGTTCTCAAATCTCTTGACATGAAGGATGCCTAAACTGACAAAGATTAGACCACGGACCCCCATTTGATAGGATTTTGTCCCATGGTCCCCAAAATGATAAGATTGATGCTTTTAGATGTTTTATTACAGAAAGTGTATACAACCCATGACCAAAATAGTCATTGTGTTACTTATGAATGGAATTATAGCGAAAATAAATTACCCCCCTTTTGGCTGGGGACCCCCTGGAACCTCCTCAAGACCCCTGGGGGTCCCCGGACCCCCATTTGAGAACCACCACACTAGTGGGCATTGGAGAGTAAAATGTGTGAGTGTGTGTGTGTGTGTGTGTGTGTGTGTGTGTGTGTGTGTGTGTGTGTGTGTGTGTGTGGTACTGCTCCATTGCATCCGGATCCATAAGCTTTCAGAAAACATGCAGAATTACCCACAAATTGAATGCAGAGTATGGACAGAAAGCTCCGTCCGTATGCGTATCTGTTTAATGTTGAGCTGATTGGACCTCAAGGCTTAGTTCTTCGCGTGGCCGACCCGGGTTCGATTCTGACCCATTCTCCTTTGCCACATGTCTTTCCTATACTGTCCAATAAAGGCACAAATGCCTGCAACAATAAGGTTGAGTGATAGTATATATAAATAAATATAAAAATATACAAATATATATATATATATATATATATATATATATATATATATATATATATATATATATATATATATATATATATATATATATATATACTGTATATATATATATATATATATATATATATATATATATATATATATATATATATATATATATATATATATAAAGCACAAGCTTCAAACCTTTCCCAATGAATGTGCACTCAACGTGGGGTCCAGGGACCACCAAGGGTGCTTGAGGGGGGGGCTCAGGGGTTCTCCCGAATTAATCAAATCTCAGCATAATTCAGCATTTTAATTGCAAGAAGAGGACACAATTAACACAATTAGAGAACTCGGAAGATTGACTGTTTTGATCATAGTGTCTCTGTTATTTCTCTAGCTACAATACTGGACAAAATCAAATCTGACAAGACAAATCATTCTCAAATCGTCTGTGGGTCTAATGTCGACTAAATTAGAGTCCTTGAAATCCACTACCTGTCTAACAAGACACTGACGTGTTCCTTTGGCGTGTAACACACGTTTGTTGTCCCAAACTAGACACACAGATGTGCTGAAAATGCTGTATCATTTTGAAAAGTGCAGGTGTTGGTTTTTGCAGAGAAATTATTAAGCTGAAAATTACCCTGAATCGTTTATTTTTAATGATACCTTTCTCCCGGCTCCAGACATGATCAAAAGTCACCGGGCAAGACTGGAGACGGAGAGCATGGCACCATGAAGTTTGAGGGAACATGTCAATTTGAGGGTTTGTTTTTCATATTAGGGGAGTCTGATCGCGTGTGGAGATGTGCTAAAAACAAAACGCATACGTACATACAGACAGTCTTGAATCATGCGGTAGAGTTGATCAAGTGCTACCTCATAAGCTGAACACACACGCGTGCATACACACACACACGCACACACATGCACGCACACCCACCCAAACAAGGCAAAGTAGGCCATGCACGCACACAAACACACACACACACACACGCTTGAACACACACACACACACACACACACACACACACACACACACACACACACCACTCCCTGCACATGCCCTTGAGCATATGCGGGTGTGGTTTTGGTCTCACGGGGGCTGAAGCTTAGGCCTATATTGCACACGCTAATATTAAGTCTGTTTTCACCTTAGTAGGCCTATTCCACGCCTACCCTAATTAAGTTTGTTTTCAAGGCTATGATCAAGCTTACTAACCAATGAATCTTCCTCCAAAATATGCGATCATTATCTCAATCACAGGTCTCTTACATAATCCCCAATATGTATTGCTGTTAAAATCAAAATGTATTTTTAAGAGAGACCTGGTTGAAAGACAGTCTCTTAGGTAATACCCAATATGTATTGCTGTTAAAATCAAAATGTATTTTTAAGAGAGACCTGGTTGAAAGACAGTCTCTTAGGTAATACCCAATATGTATTGCTGTTAAAATCAAAATGTATTTTTAAGAGAGACCTGGTTGAAAGAGAGTCTCTTAGGTAATACCCAATATGTATTGCTGTTAAAATCCAAATGTATTTTTAAGAGAGACCTGGTTGAAAGACAGTCTCTTAGGTAATACCCAATATGTATTGCTGTTAAAATCAAAATGTATTTTTAAGAGAGACCTGGTTGAAAGAGAGTCTCTTAGGTAATACCCAATATGTATTGCTGTTAAAATCCAAATGTATTTTTAAGAGAGACCTGGTTGAAAGACAGTCTCTTACATAATACAGAATATGTATTGCTGTTAAAATCAAAATGTATTTTTAAGAGAGACCTGGTTGAAAGAGAGTCTCTTAGGTAATACCCAATATGTATTGCTGTTAAAATCAAAATGTATTTTTAAGAGACCTGGTTGAAAGACAGTCTCTTAGGTAATACAAAATCAAAATGTATTTTTAAGAGAGACCTGGTTGAAAGACAGTCTCTTACATAATACAGAATATGTATTGCTGTTAAAATCAAAATGTATTTTTAAGAGAGACCTGGTTGAAAGAGAGTCTCTTAGGTAATACCCAATATGTATTGCTGTTAAAATCAAAATGTATTTTTAAGAGAGACCTGGTTGAAAGACAGTCTCTTAGGTAATACAAAATCAAAATGTATTTTTAAGAGAGACCTGGTTGAAAGACAGTCTCTTAGGTAATACAAAATCAAAATGTATTTTTAAGAGAGACCTGGTTGAAAGACAGTCACTTAGGTAATACAAAATCAAAATGTATTTTTAAGAGAGACCTGGTTGAAAGACAGTCTTTTAGGTAATACAAAATCAAAATGTATTTTTAAGAGAGACCTGGTTGAAAGACAGTCTCTTACATACCGGTAATACAGAATTATTGCTGTTAAAATCAAAATGTATTTTTCAGCGACACCTGGTTGAAAGAGCAGCATGACAAATATAAGAGTAGCACAGCAACAGTGTTTACCAAAATACAGAATGTACCAAAATCAAAATCTGACATTTTGGCTGACACATTCTTTAACCAATCACCTGAAATATTACAGTTTAAGGACATTTGCTGACAAATCTGTGGGCGGGGCAGGGTGAAGCGATGCATTGGATACTGCACTTTTGTCTTGGTATAAATCTCTCAGGTCGATTGGTTAACCTTAGCATGACCATCAATCAACCACCCTTTGTTTGACATATGAAAACAAGGCAAAGTAGGCCTTTGTAAACAGCAAACGTACTGATAGATTGAAGACTTGGTGGAAAGTTCTCCTGCCTGGCACTATTGGCACAACCAATTTGACATACTATCTTCTGTTCCATTTGGGAAAATAATGTTTTTTTGTTTTTAGTCAAACTTTATTAGACAGGACAGGCAGACATACAGGAAAGGTGGGGAGTGAGAGAGAGGGGATGTGGCAAAGAACCTCCGGTTGGATTCGAACCCATGTCAACCGAGCCCCTGTGGTACGCGTGCTACCAGGTGAGCCACCAGGACACACGGAAAATCATGTGGTCGAACTGGAATCTGTTTTGTCACATTGCAGACAGGCCAAATAGTCTCTGTGGCTTTCCTGAGTAATTCCCCAACACTGAGAAGATAAACACACTGATGGAATCTTAGCCACCTGAGGAGCTCATCTGGCAAATTAAGTCTGTGAATCATAAAAAAAAAAGTGTTTGACTTCAGTTCTATAATTTGTTTTTACTAGCCTATTTTATTCTTCTCTAACCTATTTTTTTTTTATATCTGGCTTATCCATATTGGCTATCAATGAAGGACTGTGTGTCTCCTGCGATAGGTTGGCTGATCGATCTGAAATTGCACATGAGCATTGGAAGAGACAGGAAGGACAGTGTTGGAGAAAAATATAAGTTCCATGGAACTTATATTTTTCTCCAACAGACAGGATGCCGGTTTTCCCATTTTCCAAAATTGAATCTGTTTATGAGCATTTTTCCTTAATTCCCTGCGTTCCTGCATCATCGCTGATGACATCACTCACTGAACTCGTCTGTCTGAATCCATTTACCTCTCCAACGGGTTGGTCGATCGATCTGAAATGGCAAATGGGCATTCAGCATTGCAATAGGCAGGACGTGACGAAGCCGGTTTTTCTATTTTCGAAAAATTAAGCTGTTTATGAGCATTTTTCCCCGTAATTCCTGCAATTCTCCAAGCTCCACCCACACTGTTTGATTGTTGGGGGGGGTGTGTGAAGAAAACCCGCCCACACTGTGTGATTGACATGTGATGTGTGGGAACCTGTCACAGATGGCCTGCATTTATATAGCGCTTTCATCCAAAGCGCTTTACAATCAGTAGATAGTCTACATTCACCCATTCATACACCAATGGCGGCAGGCTGCCACGCAGTGTGCCTACACACCATCGGGAGCAAGGAGGATTAGGTGTCTTGCCCAAGGACACAACGACAGCAGCTAGGAGGGAGCAGGGATCGAACCGCCAACCCTTGCGTCATTGGCCGACCCGCTCTACCTCCTGAGCTAAAGCCGCCCGCACAGAGATGGATTCATTCAGACAGACAGATATATTTCAGTTATGTAATTAGTGATGACTTCATCAGGAATGTCACAATCACATGACAATGTGATTGATGTCACATGTTAGCTAGTTAGCTAGCTAGCTGCTGACCTTCCTACTAGTCTAGCCTATACAGTAGCTGTCAGCTAGCTTGCTCACCTTCCAATATTGCCATTTAAATATTTTATAGGCATAGCTCCGCTTCTGAAAAATGTTTGTATAACTCAAACTCCAAACTTCTGGTTGTGAATACAGTGGACTGCTGAATATTTCTTCAGTTCAGGGACTTACCAGCGATAATGTAAAGTTAGGATTTATTTTTTGGACTGAGGCGAGGGGATGCGTGGGCGTGGGGGGGCTTCTGTCCGTCTTCAGTGGAGATGTTGTGCGGTCCTCCTTCACGGGTCACTGGCTCAGTGAAAGCACCTGAGGCAGAATATCACCTGACTTGGGTCTAAATGCGATTTCAAATCTTTCAAATGTATATTCTCATAGATTTTCTCAGACATCCCCACAGGGAGGGAGATTGCTGTCAGAATTTATTTTTTGTGATTGACTGAGCTTGCCTGGCACAACACAATAGTGTATACCAGAATATTCGGATATCCGGGTATTCATTCGTTGGGTAGGTATTCGGTTTGCAAATTGGGTATTCAGATATATACACACACACACACACACACACACACACACACATAGACACACACGCATGAAGGAAGTAAAGGGCAAATACTGGAAATGACTAAAAGACAGTAAAAACTACAAATTTCCAGCCTTGACTCCAGGATGAATGCGTAACATTGGACAATTTGTGTTTTTATGCAAGAATCTTTGGAAGTTGAAAAATGTATGTTGAAAAATGTTGAAAAATGTATGTATGTATGTATGTATGTATGTATGTATGTATGTATGTATGTATGTATGTATGTATGTATGTATGTATGTATGTATGTAGCCTATGTATGTATGTATGTATGTATGTATGGGAGGACAAAGTTTCATATATTTCGAGTACTGAGGAATTACAATAAAGAAATAATATATGTGAAATATACAACTAATTTGTCCGCTGGCCCATAAAAAATAAAAAAGGCCTATAGTCTGATTTTCAATTTATTTGTTTAGGATATTTCTTGATTATTCATATGAATTGTTCTGTTTTAACAATGATCTGAGGCTTGATTTTCTCAGATTCGGACTCAGAGCCTATTATTATTAGCCTGGTAAACCAGGCGGTCAAGTGAATTCACATTTGATTTCGTTCTACCAGACCGACTGGCCTCAAGCCCTGGGGAGCGTGTTTGCAGAAATTGCAAATCGCTGTAGCCAATCAGCGACCCGCCTCATAGTTGACATCGTAACCGACCAATCAGGAACACCGCAGGCAAAACAGTAATGGCTGCCTCCGTGCCTGTCCGCCTCAAACAGTAACGTCAACGACGTTCATCGAGTTTAAACAGCCATAAAGTGCAGGTATTGCAGAGATAGACTCAATAACAACAATTAAACAAGAACAGGAGTATGCAACAGCGGAGTTTCTCAGCGGAAATGTTTTTTACGCCATTCTCCCGAGTGGATTTGGGTTTGACTGGATCCAATGCTGATTGGCTGAAGGAGTTGTCTCTCAGTTGTCAGTCTCGTAGAACGAAATGAAATTAGATGAAAAGTTATTCAGCAAAGCATTTAAAGGCAAAACAGAAAGGTGGAATTGAGGATTTTTTTTAAAGTAGAAATATAATTTTAGTTTGTTCATTTTATGCCTTTTGTGAGATTTGCCTATAAGCATGCAAGGCAGCTGGATTTGCGGGAGAACGAGATCACGATCGCAAGACAAATCCAACTTGCCACGCTCTGATCTTTTGCTTTGGGTGGTTCGGACCAATCAGGGTCTGAGGAAGGAGGAAGCAATCCTAAGTGGTTGAAGTGGTGATAGACACATTGTTCATCCAATCACCTGCCAAGTATTTTTTGAAAGTGCGTGCCCTTTTTAACCGGTTTCCCAAATCGGGTTCTCAGATGCTTCTGTGAAACAAACCATCTGGCAGTGTCAGGTTAACATTTGCCCGCTTTTGTCCTAAAAGCACAATGACATGTCGAGGTAAATGTCAACTGAAACCTGAAAATACTTTCTGAGATTAGGTGACTACGCAATCCTCACGCTTCCCAGGGGGGAAAAAGACAAAATACAGTACTACGGTATATATTTTGGAGGCTGAAATTCATCAGGCATTATTTCAAAAGCACAGATTATTCGGTAACCGACACCCAACCACATTGTAAGGTCTTGTACCGCGAATGAGTCCAGAAGACCTGGATGTTAGCACTTCCTGGTTCTTATGTGTAGAAGTCAATGGGATCTTTGTATGGAGATGCTGGTTAAATGCTTGAAATAAGGTCTGACATGTAGTTAACAAAACTTTTTTTTTCCAGCGCAATTTTCAGAAAACACTAAAATAAGCAATAAAAGCGGTCCTCATTTGTGAAAATTATCTTTCTGAACACAAAGTCTGGTGTTTCCTAAACTTTTGTTAACCGGAGACTTTACTCCGTGCATTTAACAAAAATTCCCATACAAAAATCCCATTGACTTATACACATAGGAACCAGGAAGTGCAGGGACTTCTGGGTAAGCCTACAAAAATACATCATTGCGGTAGCCTACTGCTCTATGTGCTTTACTTTCATACCTGTTAAAAAAAAATCCCATCAACATGGTGGTTGTCTCATTTTAGAATGAAGCTCTGCATTTGCCTACTTGACTCAAATATAAATACAGACAGCCCTCAGGAAAACCTTGTACAGTACAAGTGTGCAGCCAACAATCACTTCATGACCACCCAGTTATGGAAACTGAGTTCACCACATACACAGCCAGGCAATCACACAGCTGTTTATATGTCAAGGTTAGACCACATATTCTCATGTATAACTGCATTAATGCATTAACTGACTGTCTGGGCAACTCCAGTTCAGTTACAGTGTGCAGTGTGCATCAATGCATTAACTGCTCTGACTGTCTGGGCAGCTCCAGTTCAGTTACAGTGTGCAGTGTGCATTAATGCATTAACTGCTCTGACTGTCTGAGCAGCTCCAGTTCAGTTACAGTGTGCAGTGTGCAGTGTGCATTAATGCATTAACTGCTCTGACTGTCTGGGCAGCTCCGTTACAGTGTGCAGTGTGCATTAATGCATTAACTGCTCTGACTGTCTGGGCAGCACCAGTTCAGTTAGAGTGTGCAATGTGCATTAATGCATTAACTGCTCTGACTGTGTGGGCAGCTCCAGTTCAGTTACAGTGTGCAGTGTGCATTAATGCATTAACTGCTCTGACTGTGTGGGCAGCTCCAGTTCAGTTACAGTGTGCAGTGTGCATTAATGCATGCTCTGACTGTCTGGACAGCTCCAGTTCAGTTACAGTGTGCAGTGTGCATTAATGCATTAACTGCTCTGACTGTCTGGACAGCTCCAGTTCAGTTACAGTGTGCAGTGTGCATTAATGCATTAACTGCTCTGACTGTGTGGGCAGCTCCAGTTCAGTTACAGCGTGCAGTGTGCATTAATGCATTAACTGCTCTGACTGTCTGGACAGCTCCAGTTCAGTTACAGTAGTGCATTAATGCATTAACTGCTCTGACTGCCTGGGCAGCTCCAGTTCAGTTACAGTGTGCAGTGTGCATTAATGCATTAACTGCTTTGACTGTCTGGACAGCTCCAGTTCAGTTACAGTGTGCAGTGTGCATTAATCCATTAACTGCTATGACTGTGTGGGCAGCTCCAGTTCAGTTACAGTGTGCAGTGTGCATTAATGCATTAACTGCTCTGACTGTCTTGGCAGCTCCAGTTCAGTTACAGTGTGCAGTGTGCATTAATGCTTAACTGCTCTGCCTGTCTGGGCAGCTCCAGTTCAGTTACAGTGTGCAGTGCATTAATGCATTAACTGCTCTGACTGTCTGGGCAGCTCCAGTTCAGTTACAGTGTGCATTAATGCATTAACTGCTGTGACTGTCTGGGCAGCTCCAGTTCAGTTACAGTGTGCAGTGTGCATTAATGCATTAACTGCTGTGACTGTCTGGGCAGCTCCAGTTCAGTTACAGTGTGCATTAATGCATTAATGCATTAACTGCTCTGACTCTCTGGGCAGCTCCAGTTCAGTTACAGTGTGCAGTGCAGCGTCTTGGCCAAGGAGAGGAGGGGAGAGGACAAGAAAGGAGGAGGAGTGAAAATAGGAGAGAAGGGACAGGAAATGAATAGCTCTCACTAATAAGTGAGAGCAAGGGAAGAGGGAAGGAGAACAGGGGAGAAGAGACGCAGGCCACGACAGGTTTTCCGCTAAATACAATAACCCCCCCTCCCTCCATGCTGCTGAACCTTGGCCCGTGCTGCTTCAAAACAATATAAAAATGAGTAACTTATTAGGCGAAGGTACATTACAATGTTATCATGATTATGTGTTCAAATGAAATCTTGTAAAACTTGTTTTTGGCGAGAAACTTGAATAAATACCGTTGTTTGGAGGAGAAATATGTGTTCACAGCAATATAAAATAGATATTAGAGGGAGAATTACCCTGTTTAACTTCCTAACATTACTATAAGCTTAAAA
>NC_139635.1:16631516-16651516 GCF_964638095.1 Poromitra crassiceps
ATAATGCTTAGACCGTTATCAGTTGTGTAAATACCAACAGTCTGCTATTGAAATTGTGTTATTTAACCTAATCCTAAACCTAATCCAAACCATAATCCTAACCTTATACTTGCCTAAACATAACCAAAGTTGTTTTATTTGTATTTGTACGTATCCCTGGTTTGCAGAAATGCAGGTCGTCATTCCGTTTGAAAGAGTCCCCGTCACACTCGCATGGTGGTCCACAGCTCCTTAAACACTACAAGCAATTTCCATTAGCTGAGGTGAAGCTAACACAACTAATTTCACCCTCAAATGCTCATCTAAAAGTCAATCAATTATGTAGCACTATACCACACACACACACACGCACGCACACACACACACACACACACACACACACACGCATGCACGCACGCACGCACGCACACACACACATACACACACACACACACACACACACACACACACAACACATAATCCAATCAGTCCTGCCGGTATGTAGTGTGTATTTAGGTGTGTATTTGTGCTGTTTGACTAAATCTCCTCTCTGTTTACGCGTCGTTAGCATTGAAAGGGGCTGGATTGAGTGTGGCCCCGGGGTGTGCTCCGTGGGGAAGCGACAAATTAGGCGATTTTTAACCCATTTGCTGATTAAGGACGCGAGGTCACGTCAGGTCGCCCCCCGGTCGGCCGCAATACACTCGGCGATCAATTTGTGTGAGCGGAGGGTTTGGAGCCAGCAGAGCATGACGTACAGAAGAAGCTATGCTCAGAGAAAGTTGGAGGGGCGAGTTCTTGACAGGGAAGTTGGGGTGGGCGTGGTTATGTGGCCACCAGTACATTAATTAAGTAATATATATTTCAAACATAACACTTGTTTCTGCCTCTGCCATCAGAACGTGGCAGCTTATTCGGAAGCGCTGCTCGTGTGGTGTTCAACCAACCTAAAGTCTCTCACATCACTCCCCTCTCCCGGGACCTTCGCTGGCTTCCCATCTCGGCACGCATCAAATTAAAGACACTCGCCTATACAGGGCAGTACAACAGACTGCTCCCTACAGGGCAGTACACCAGACTGCTCCCCCATATCTGCAATCTATGGTCCGGTTCCAAACCTCACCTCGCTCCCTCCGCTCCTCCACCCATCCAGATCGGCTCACCCCTCCTCCTCCGCTCCTCCACCCGTCCAGATCGGCTCACCCCTCCTCCGCTACGTGCGCTCAACAGTCGCTCATCCCAGTCGCAACTCTTCTCGTCCATGGCGCCACAATGGTGGAATGAGCTCCCATCTTCTCAGAACATCAGAATCCCTGTCCATCTTCTGGCAGAGACTAAACACACACATCTTCAGGCTAAACCTGGACCAGAGTCCTGCACCGGGTCGGGGTTCCGTGGGGCCCCGCCGGGTACCCGCCGGGTACCCGCAAAAAAATGCGGGGGGCGGGTGTTATTTTGTCTTCATTTTATTTGCGGGTTCGGATCTGGGTAGAATAAACAACATGCGGCCCGCGGGTGTTGTATAATATATGTATTTTTATTTACTTTTTATATAACGATAATAATTCAGTCAGTGTGTAACTTCATGTTTTGTCTGAGTCTGACCTGATGTATTTGACCTCATTCATTTCCGCTGGTCCTTTCCTTCCGGGTCAGCTCTCCCTCGCTCCGGTCAGGTATAAACAGAAATGACCTAGACCTATGCTAGCTAGCTTGTTGCATTGCATGACAGCTAGCGCCAGCAAGGCTAGCATGTTTCCTTTAGCTGCTGCCTGGCTGGCTGGCCTGCTGGCACTGGCACCAGTGACAAAACACCGTCAATGTGCTTAATTGTAAATAACGTTATGCAATGCCTGCCGAGTCCGACTGCACACCGACCACCGTTGTTGGCTCTCGTCAGTGACTCCACCAGAAAAGACCGCTATTCGCTTCCTGTGTGAATTGTGAAACGATCGCAGTTACATTGGTTATGTTCAAATTATATATGCGGAAGCGGAGCGGGGCGTGGGTCTCATGTCTGCGGGGCGGGGTGGGTTGCGGTACTGATTGATCATATGAGCGGGTTCGCGGAGCGGGGCGGTACTGCACATCGCGGGGCCGGGCGGAACCGGGTCTTGAAAATCAGACCCGCGCAGGACTCTAAACTGGACCCTTCTTGAACTAAGCTCCCTTCTAAAAGAAAATCCTTCAACTATCAACAAAATGCTACTTGTTCAATTTAAAGGCCTTCACTGATGAAGACTGTGATGCACATTTGATTGCACTATTGTTGACAAAATGTACTAATGTAAGTCGCTTTGAGCAAGACTAGTCATGTTGAGCTCTGTCTACTTTCCCACTAGAGCCCTGTCTACTTTCCCACTAGAGCTCTGTCTACTTTCCCACTAGAGCTCTGTCTACTTTCCCACTAGAGCTCTGTCTACTTTCCCACTAGAGCTCTATCTACTTTCCCACTAGAGCTCTGTCTACTTTCCCACTAGAGCTCTGTCTTCTTTCCCACTAGAGCTCTGTCTACTTTCCCACTAGAGCTCTGTCTACTTTCCCACTGAGCTCTGTCTACTTTCCCACTAGAGCTCTGTCTACTTTCCCACTCGAGCTCAGTGTACTTTCCCACTAGAGCTCTGTCTACTTTCCCACTAGAGCTCTGTCTACTTTCCCACTAGAGCTCTATCTACTTTCCCACTCGAGCTCAGTGTACTTTCCCACTAGAGCTTTGTCTACTTTCCCCTGTCTACCAAATAAAAATACAAAATGTGAGCAGACTTCTCTGTAGGAAAACAAGATGAGTGCCAAAAACACTTGGTTTAAAATCTGGATTGAGCTAATTCAGCTAATCAAAATGTTAAGGTGGGCTTTGAGAACATTTACCAGTAATAGTAATAATAACAATAACAATACTGCCCTACAAAGGAGAAAGCCAGTAACTCACCGGAGTGCAGAGCTGAGAAAAATGACTTTAAAGTTTTCTTGTCGTCCAGACAAAATAGTTGCAGGCAGATCATTAAATATGTGGCAATTCTTTGTTTTTTTAGTCAAGTTATTTATCCATATAAAAATATTTAGCTAACTCTTGACCTTTGACCTTCATTTGGGAGTTACTGTATTCCTCCTTTGCATGCCTTACGAAAAAGCATGGGGTTATACCAAAGTGAAGGGCAGTAAGTCAAATTTTATCTCATCTTTTTAGTTTTAAAAAGCAGTATAATGACAATTATAAAACGGCTCTCTCAAATCAAGCAATCTGATTGGTTCACAGCCATTGTATAATTCCAGTAACCGAGTTCAATAACCCATGGCCATGGGTTATTGGTTGCCATGGCAACTCTCTTACTAAAAGGCAGCGCTGCGCTCGAGCCAAACAGCTTTCTCCTGATCTGCTGTATGGAGGGTCACTAGTCCTTACAATGAGTCATTATGGACGCATGATGGCGCAGCTCTTTTACTAAAAGTACCTCAAAAACAAAATGGCGGAGACAGCTTTCAGATCCTTGTGAATCGATCTTCGCTTATAACTTTACTAATACTTCGCAGAAAATGATGTTTTGTACAAGAATAGACGCGGGCTAATGTCTTAACCCCTCTCTCGCGCGCCCTCACTCTTAACCCCGCATTTCTAAATAAGACGTAACGTTACTTGGTGTCGGCATACGGCTCTGGTGTCGGGCTTTGCAAAAGCTCTCAGCAAGCGCCAGGATTGGCCAATGTCGACTTCAGTCTCCAGAACGATCCGAACAAATCACCCGCACGTCTATCTTCTTGCTAGAGGTCCCGCCTTACAGTAGTGTTTCAACTGACTCTATCAGAATAAAATGCCAGTCGGACTTATAGTATTATTATTATTATATTATTATACTTGGAAACCGTTTTATAAAAGCAATATAGCACTCGAGCTGCGTGGTGTTGTGGAATATATCCCGCTGATAAGCTGTTATCCCACGAGGCCGCAGGCCGAGTGGGATAACAGCTTATCAGCGGGATATATTCTCCACAACACACTTGCTCTCATGCTATATTGCTTAAATATAATAACACCCTTATTCTGATGATGATATAAGATGAAATTGCACTTTTTACTGTTATTCATTACATTCATATTATTGTATAATAACATTTGTTATCATATTTGTATGCAAGTGTTTGTGATATTCCAAGTATCTTTTTAAATCCAATTATTTAACTAATAATTATATTCTAATAAAATAATATCACACTGATTGCTTAATTTTAATGCTTCAATTTAGTTAAACAGTTAAATTCAGATAAGTGACATTGATACGATTGATTGATATGATATGAGTAAAAGACAAATACATTTCAAATGAGTAACATTTGAAATGTTTGTCACCTTTGCCACCAATGACAATCACAGTAACTTTGAGGCGCGAAAAATAGAGTGATGCAAAACAAAGGGCACGGGACATTAACTCAATTTCAGCACAGCTAAACAAAAGAGGAGTACAGTAACTTGAGTTACAGTGATTGGCCTTGGTTTCACTAGGGCTTTTTTGAGTTACTGCAAATACGACCCCCTATTTTCTCCAAAACACAACACATTTGAGGCAAGATATTTTTCCACATGACAAAGGATGTCTTTAATGTCACAAAAATGATAATAACTCATTTTTGACAAAAAATGAGTTACTGCCTTTCTCCTTTGTAGGGCAGAATAATAACCAATCTTTGCTTACTGTATGTAACACACAGTTACACAGCAATAGCAAAAGCGTTCAAAATAGGCCTATGGTAAGAAATATAAAGGCAAGAGTCATAAGAAGAAAGTCAAAAACAAAAACAAAGGGTCATTACATGAAAGCAAGTCTATAAAATCTGAGTTTTAACAAGTGATTGAAGAGATCAGATTTAGGAGTCCCAGTATGGTAAATTATTAAAATGAGGTTGCCTGTTGGGTTTTGATCATCAATAAACAAGTGCAGTGAGTTTCAGTGGAAACCGATTTTGATCATTGACAGAGACGGGGGTCACTTTGCCCTCACCGCATCCATTCAAGTTCAAATTGCAACTCCAAACACATAACGAGGACAGAGCCTTCCTTCTCAAAAATGCTTTCACAGACTGGATATTAGAACCGTTTCATGGCAAATAAAACATTATTGTGAAGCAGATCTGCTTCTAAAACAATGTGGTGTCAAAGTAAAAAGTTGTCCGTCTCCACGTTCCTAACGGTGACCCTGATGGTTACTGTCGGTTACAGGGGCCACAAACACGCAAGCGGGCTCCTGGCTACAATGCTAATGTTAGCCTGTGTGCTACCGCTCGGCAACCAGGCCCTATAGACTGAGTACTGCAGGGATGACATATTTTTTGTAGGCTTACCCAGAAGTCCCTGCACTTCCGGTTCCTCAGGGGGGAATGCAATGGGAGCTTTGTATGGGAATTTTGGTGAAATGCATGAAATAAGGTCTAATGGTTAACAGAGTTTTATGAAACAAAGTTTGTGTTCAGCAATATAATCGTCACAAATGAGGACCACTTGTATGATTTTCGAAGCCTAAATGTGTTTTTTCCGCCCTTCCGAGGAAATGCTTAAAAAGTCATAAAAGTGGTCCAGGTCCAGGTACTTTATAAACTACCACTGCAACGGCAGCCAACTCATTCTTCCACCCTGGGCATGGTGAGTTGCTGTTCGAGCCGACACCACCTCAGGACGATGTCTCCTTTGTGCCAAAGGGGGTGCAATGGAGCTGCCTGCCCACGTCACCGGACCCGCCCAGGAAAGCCTCGACAGTTTCAACTTCAACTTCCTCCCCACACCAACGAATATGCAACCACTGCCACGGCTCTATTGACCGCCACAACACCACAGATCCCACCACGACTCACCAGCAGCCACCACTACAGCTCCAACCTGACGCCACGCGGTGCTCGCAGCCGCACATGCTAGCTAGCAGCGACCACGTCAGTTAGCCACGCTCCATTGACTGCTGCACATGCTACGCGCGCGGTATGTGCTGTCAAAGTAAGACGTTGTCCGTCTCTGCGTCGCTGACACTTCTACAGTGCCAGATAGAGTCAAATAGACAATAAAACAGACTATGTTTTGGATGTGTTTGACAAGGTCACCTGTCCAGTGATCACGCAGCGGTGCCATGGCACGAGTCCGATACCTCACGAGTCCGATACCTCACGAGTCCGAAAAAAGAGGCTAACTTCCCCCAGACCCTAACCCAAAACCTAACCTCTCCCACCCCCACGCCTAAACCTAACCTCCCCCAGACCCTAACCCAAAACCTAACCTCTCCCACCCCCACGCCTAAACCTAACCTCCCCCAGACCCTAACCCAAAACCATGAGGTGTCGGACTCGTGAGGTATCGGACTCGTGAGGTATCGGACTAGGGGGCAGTCCCCCACGCAGCTCGGACCAATAGCAGGCAGTGCTGCAGCTCTTGACGGTGACAATGCCAAACTTGAGGCGGAGTCCACATTAAACCAACGTGTGATGTCACAGTGCCTAGCTACATCCATTATAGTCTAAAAATGGAATTATGCTTGACGTCTGGACTGTCGCACGGAAATGAAAAACACGGAATCCTGACGAGAAAACGTGTGGAGCTTTTATACTCTGTGCGGGTTTCTGCTCGCGAGTGAGCCGGAGTCTTGAAAACTCCACTTTGTCCGCCGAGCCGCGTCCGCGTAGTTACACAATTCGGCGTGTGCACGGCCAGGCGAAAACCGTCCGCACAGGAGCCTTGCGGAGGGGCGTGTGGGCTGATTTGACGTCACTTTCCCGCACGGACACTCGCGGTCCTCGCCGATGCTGGAAGCATGATTCCAGCGTTATGCAGGCTTACGGTCTGGAAAGAAGATGACTGCTGGAGCTGCAAGTTCAACTTATTTCAAGCATGTGTGTGAGAAATCATGTGTGTCAATGGGCATTCCATACCCAGTGGTGTCAAACTGACACACACACACACACACACACGCACACGCACACGCACACGCACACACACACACACACACACACACACACAGACACACACACACACAGATACATGTTACGGTAAATGTAGACAAATGGGAGAGCGGTAAATCTGTACATTTCACAGCAGACTGCTAAATGTGGATAAAAAAGCAAAGAAGCAGGCGTCCGTCAGATGAGAGCGGTTGGTGGATTCCTCGGCTTTCACGCGTGAGGGCTGAGTCTAACTGAACCTTGCCAGAGCCTTGTGCTGTTGGAGATTGTAGAATAGTACATGATTGTATAGAGTTGATTTAAATGCAATCTGGCCACCCATGAGTCTATCAGTCTGACGACTAATATGACTCTGGGACAGACAGCCGGTATTCCGGGGTTTCCGCTCTATAGACCTTATTCGACTGACGTAACTCACGTACGGGCACGCCCACCGCCGCCATATTGTTGACATTCCGCAGCGCGCTGTTTAAAAGTGACTGACAGCTGTCATAGCTTAGGACGCTAGCCAATGTTACTTACTAGCCTATTTAATGACATTTTTACTGCGTCAGGAGCTATTTCACAACAGCGATAGTGTGCTGTGTAATAATACACGGCTGTAGTAGCAGCAATAAAAGCCCGGGTGTTAGCTACTGTCCACAAACGTGAAGGGAAAGAGACTAGACTCACCAGAGGCTAACGTTAGTAGCAAACATTGGGCTCATGCAAGCAAGCGTCAGATCCTATCAAACAACTTAACTTAACTTTAAGGTTATTTACCTTTGCTGTCACAACAATGTTTGATGTTGATGATGATGATGATAATGATGATGTCGTTGGTGCCACAAAAGTAAAAATGTCAGACCAATTGCCACAGATGAAATAGTTATGATATATATATGAAATAGTTAGGACTCAAGGGATTTGAAAGCCTTCAGCTCCTGAGACGTGCAGCCTATATGCCAATACTGTATTCACAAGGTAGTTATAAATGTCCGGTACATTATACCTGGCAATATGAGTTATATTTACTCTAAGTACGTTTTTTATAGGGGTCCGCACATCCGACCAAACTTATTTTTTCATCACTTCTCTTTGACGAAGCCATAACTGTTGCTATACGCTCGGCCAGACTACGTTACGGCTGCGATTTGTCAACAATATGGCGCCATCTGGGATTATCGAATAAGGTCTATAGTGGATGTCTGCAACTCGGTCTGCCCGTGGTCTCCTCACACCTGGACGTGCCTGGAACACCTCGTGGTCTCCTCCCACCTGGACATGCCTGGAACACCTCGTGGTCTCCTCCCACCTGGACGTGCCTGGAACACCTCGCTAGGGAGCCAACCAGGTGGCATCCTTACCAGATGCCCGAACCACCTCAACTGGCTCCTTTCTATGCGAAAAGTCCAATTGATGCGACAATGGAGTTGGAGCTGATTGATTGGAGGTCCAGATTACATTTTGGCTAATAATAATAAAGAGCTGCATATGAGACGTCGTCAGACTGTAAATAATGACGGAAGGGGCGGGGCCCAGAGTCATATTACTCGTCAGACTGATGGGACTCTGGGTTCCTAGATTGAATTAAGTTTATAGTTGATTTAGCCCCCTAACTTAACCAAGCTGTTTTACATGCCTGACATTAACCAAGTTGTTTTACTTGCCTAACCTACTGGCAATCAGCGCTCTGCCGAATTTCGTGCAATTCGGACATGCGCATAGTTATAGCGCCTTCTACTGGCAACACAAACAAAAATTATCTCGACAACCATTCGCCTGAATGGTGATGGGGGGGAGGGGGGAGAAGAGTGGGAGAGCATGTGTGAATGGAGGGAAGGGGAGGGAGGGGCATGTGGTAACCAGGAAATGCAGCATATTTTTCTTTTCAATCAGAAAACGGGGCACAGCACCAGGCCGGCCGAGCGGGCCTGGACTCGTGGCCCGGTAGCTCAGTGGACCGCGGCTCGGGTTGCGGGCCACGGCTCAGATTTTGCGAGATCTCTGTTGGGAGAATTCCCGGCAAATGGGAAATCTATTTTTCTACATTTACCATAAAACACATGTACATAATATACACTAAAGCCCCTTTTAGATTGGCCAAAAAAGCCACCAATATCTACAAACTACTGGCACTTTCTCCGGTCTCAAAGTTACCAAGCCGTTCCGTTTAGCCGATAGAGCAACCCTTGAAGCGACCCGGGTGCTTAACGTGACGGTTGTGAAAGTTTATAAGTGCTACTTTTGATGTAAAAAAAAAGATATATAATTACTATATAACACACGTTCACACACAATAGGACACGCCCATGCTATGCTCATACATGCACATGTATACATGCACAAAAATACTCAGGCAAGCGTGTGCGCGCACACACACATACACACACACACACACACACACACACACACACACACACACACACACACACACACACACACACACACACACACACACACACACACACACACACACACACAGCTTTATCTGTATGGTAAACAGCCTTGCCCTGTCCTGTCCTGGAGGATTGTCGGAGGATTTGGGAGCGAGGGAGTGGGGCTGTTTGCTGTGTGTGTGTGTGTGTGTGTGTGTGTGTGTGTGCGTGCGTGCGTGTGTGTGTGTGTGTGTGTGTGTGTCTGTGTGTGTGTGTGTGTGTGTGTGTGCGCACACATGCAAGTCCAGACCCCTATTTCTTCTCACTGTGTGTCTCTGTCTGTCTATATTTCACCCTCTTTGTCTGTTTCTCCCTGCCCTCTCTCTCTCTCTCTCTCTCTCTCTCTCTCTCTCCCCCCCCCCCCTCTCTCTCCCTCTCTCTCTCTCTCTCTCCCTCTCTCTCTCTCTCTCTCGCTCTCCCTCTCCCTCTCTCTCTCTCTCTCTCTCTCCCTCTCTCCCTCTCTCTTTCCCTCTCCCCCTCTCTCTCCCTCTCTCTCTCCCTCTCTCTCTCCCTCTCCCCCTCTCTCTCCCTCTCTCTCAGGAATCCTCAGGGATTCAGTCCACATGTGGTTGATGTGTGTCTTCCCTCCCTCTCCTCTCCAGCAGCTGATGAGGCGGTGGCTGCTCTGCATTTAGCTGCTTACAGAGAGAGATGACCTGGGTGCCATGCATCTCTGTGGGGAGGCTTATAGAGAGAGATGACCTGGGTGCCATGCATCTCTGTGGGGAGGCTTATAGAGAGAGATGACCTGGGTGCCATGCATCTCTGTGGGGAGGCTTATAGAGAGAGATGACCTGGGCGCCATGCATCTCTGTGGGGAGGCTTACAGAGAGAGATGACCTGGGTACTGTGCGTCTCTGTGGGGAGGCTTACAGAGAGAGATGACCTGGGTGCTGTGCGTCTCTGTGGAGAGGCTTACAGAGAGAGATGACCTGGGTGCTGTGCTTCTCTGTGGGGAAGCTTACAGAGAGAGATGACCTGGGCACTGTGCGTCTCTGTGGGGAGGCTTACAGAGAGAGATGACCTGGGCACTGTGCGTCTCTGTGGGGAGGCTTACAGAGAGAGATGACCTGGGTGCTGTGCGTCTCTGTGGGGAGGCTTACAGAGAGAGATGACCTGGGTGCTGTGCGTCTCTGTGGGAAGGCTTACAGAGAGAGATGACCTGGGCGCTGTGCGTCTCTGTGTGGAGGCTTACAGAGAGAGATGACCTGGGTGCTGTGCGTCTCTGTGGGGAGGCTTACAGAGAGAGATGACCTGGGTGCTGTGCGTCTCTGTGGGGAGGCTTACAGAGAGAGATGACCTGGGTGCCATGCTGTGTGGAGGCTTACAGAGAGAGATGACCTGGGTGCTGTGCGTCTCTGTGGGGAGGCTTACAGAGAGAGATGACCTGGGTGCTGTGCGTCTCTGTGGGGAGGCTCACAGAGAGAGATGACCTGGGTGCTGTGCGTCTCTGTGGGGAGGCTTACAGAGAGAGATGACCTGGGTGCTGTGCGTCTCTGTGGGGAGGCTTACAGAGAGAGATGACCTGGGTGCTGTGCGTCTCTGTGGAGAGGCTTACAGAGAGAGATGACCTGGGTGCTGTGCGTCTCTGTGGGGAGGCTTACAGAGAGAGATGACCTGGGTGCTGTGCGTCTCTGTGGAGAGGCTTACAGAGAGAGATGACCTGGGTGATGTGTGTCTCTGTGGGGAGGCTTACAGAGAAAGATGACCTGGGTGCTGTGCGTCTCTGTGGGGAGGCTTATAGAGAAAGATGACCTGGGTGCTGTGCGTCTCTGTGGGGAGGCTTACAGAGAGAGATGACCTGGGTGCTGTGCGTCTCTGTGGAGAGGCTTACAGAGAGAGATGACCTGGGCCCCGTGCGTCTCTGTGGGGAGGCTCGCTGGAGCTGCAGCATCTTTCAAAGGGTTTAGCCCAACTGAGCATGAAATCACCTTCTGATACCCTGGAGATCTTTATTCAAACACATGTATAAACTGCATCCACCTGTCACTGTGTGTGTGATCATGTGGAAGCCATGAGCCATGAGCCATGAGTGTGTGTGTGTGTGTGTGTGTGTGTGTGTGTGTGTGTGTGTGTGTGTGTGTGTGTGTGTGTGCATGTTCATAGTCTGTCTAGCCCTGTCTGCATGTGAATCCTTGTGTAGTCCACCACAGCTGGAGAGTCGGGCGCAAGAAGGCTCAAGCCTTCGGGTGAGGACTCACTGCACAGCACTAGCCGCTGGCTACCGTTAAACTGTATGTGAATCTTTGTACCATCATTTGTCAATGTTTACACAATGTGACCAACTCCATGTTTGTTCTGCTTATAGTGACTAAAGTGATTCTGATTTGGGTGAAATCAAATACATTCATGTCAACTCACGTTTGGTGTTCCAGTGTATATGTACACATGCATCTTAACAAGTGTAGTCTCATTTTCAGCCTCTTTTTGGGATTTTGTGGGGATTTGTTGGATTTTTGGATTTTTGGATTTTGATTTTGTGGGATTTGTCGCAATCTTTTTTCACAGCCTCTTGATTAGGGTTGCCAACTGTTCCGTATTACCCGGAACACCCCGCATTTGGGTCAAAAGTGGTTCGTCCCGTACGAGACTTGTTACTAGTCTACAAATCACTTAACGGCCTAGGCCCAAAATACATTGCTGAATTGCTCCCACGCTACGAACATCTAGACCTCTCAGGTCAGCAGGGTCCGGCTTACTAACTGTCCCTAGGATCAAATCAAATCATGGGAAGGCCGCATTCATCCACTATGCTTCTGCTAGCTCGAACAAATTGCCTGAAGACCTCAGATCTGCCCCAACTTTACTTACTTTTAACAATAGACTGAAGTCACCATCTGAAGTCACCATCAACAGCACAGTGGTGGAAAGGGTGAACAGCTTCAAGTACCTGGGAGTCAACATCCACCAGGACCTGACTTGGGCCGGCCACACCGCCACTGTTGTCAAAAAGGCCCAACAGCGAATACACAGACTCAGGCGCCTGAAGAAATTTGGGCTAAGGCCAGAAATCCTTAGGGACTTCTACAGAGGCACCATTGAAAGCCTGCTGACGGGCTGCTTCACCACCTGGTACGGGAACTGTACCACCATGGACCGCAGGGCGCTACGGAGAGTGAGACGCGCGGCCCAGCACGTAACAGGATGTGAGTTGCCAGAACTGCATGAACTGTATAAACAGCGGTGCCTCAGGAGGTCCCTGAAGATCATCAAAGACACAAACCATCCCCACAACAGCCTGTTCTCCCTGTTACCCTCAGGGAGAAGATACAGGGTTCCAAAAGCACGCACAAATCTCTTGAGGAACAGTTTCTTCCCGCAGGCCATGAGACTCCTTAACATACACAAATAGTGTAGTAGCCGTACTGTACCGTACTGTAGCTGCTACCATTACGTATGTCTAATGTTTAATTGTATGTTTAATAAGGAATATGCTATTTGCACCTGTATGTCAAATACGCGAAATTTAAAACGCCAAGTTTAATTGTATGTTTAATAAGGAATATGCTATTTGCACCTGTATGTCAAATACGCCGAATTTAAAATGTTTAAGGACGTCTAAAGTATGCACATGACATGTGCACCTATGTGCAGTGAATATGCCACTGTCTCTGACTTGTCTTATCACTATACTGCCTTATTGCTTGTTGTGTCTCTTGTTGTTTTTTGCACTCATATGCCCTGTTATATTTGTATGTTGTAAACGGAGTCCACAGCACAAGAATTTCACACGTGATACTTGAACCATGGAGTGACAATAAAAATCTTGAATCTTGAATCTAGACTAAAGACTTTTATGTTTACCGTCGCTTTTAACTGCTGACAGCTGTTTTTTAGGAGATATGTGTGGAGATAAAGGTTCGAGTCCAACTATTATAAAGGTATGGACATTTTTCCAATCATGTGTGTGTAGTCATGTTTCTTATCATGATGTCGGGGGATTTAATATAGATTTTTTTTTGTATTCTATTATGCAAACCTCTATAAGTTTTCTGCTCTTTTTGTAACTGCTGCGCCTGTTGCTGAATGCACTTTTTATGCCCTTTCTTAAAAGTTTTGTTGTGATGCTTTTAAATGTCCATTTTATTCTCTTTTATTCTTTTATTTTCTTGTCAACCATTTTATGTGAAGCACTTTGAATTGCCTCTGTGTATGAAATGTGCTATACAAATAAACTTGACTTGACTTGACATGTCAATCAGCTGTGGCCTGCTTTTAACTAGCGTCGTCATTGACAATAAAGTAGACCTGCTTGGTTTGGTTTCAGAAAATACTTTTTTAGGAGGACGCAGCAGCGCGTATTGAAGAAAGACCTGCTGTGGCCTCCCTCCACTGACACGCAGCAGGCCTGACGCAGCTGGCTGCAGAGAGGGGAGTGGGGGAGGGGCCTGACACGCAGCAGGCTGGCTGCAGAGAGGGGAGCGGGGGAGGGGCCTGACACGCAGCAGGTCTGACACGCAGCAGGCTGGCTGCAGAGAGGGGAGCGGGGGAGGGGCCTGACACGCAGCAGGCCTGACACGCAGCAGGCTGGCTGCAGAGAGGGGAGCGGGTGAGGGGCCTGACACGCAGCAGGCTGGCTGCAGAGAGGGGAGCGGAGCAGGCTGGCTGCAGAGAGAGGAGCGGGGGAGGGGCCTGACATGCAGGAGGCTGGCTGCAGAGAGGGGAGCGGGGGAGGGGCTTGGTATGATATATATTGCATGGTTGATATATATACAGTATATATATATATATATATATATATATATATATGCAATTTTTCACCCCCCTCAAAATTCATGGCGAGCCACTAAGAAAACATACAGCCTCCAACAAATTGTAAAATAGCAATGTTTTGGACCAACGTTGCTATGTCACAATTTCGGCTCCACAATTGTAAAATGGTAAAGTTTTTTTCAGGGTTGAGAGGTGGGAGAGGTTAGGGTTAGGGTCTGTGGAGAGGTTAGGTTTAGGGTCTGGGAGAGGTTAGAGGGGTCCGTGGGGTTGGAGACTGGGGTTGGAGACCCCCGAAGAAAAG
This sequence comes from Poromitra crassiceps, assembly GCF_964638095.1. Classification (NCBI taxonomy): domain Eukaryota; kingdom Metazoa; phylum Chordata; class Actinopteri; order Beryciformes; family Melamphaidae; genus Poromitra; species Poromitra crassiceps. The sequence goes on from NC_139635.1 coordinate 16,645,860, forward strand.
TTACCATTTTACAATTTTGGAGCGGAAATTGTAACATAGCAACATGGTCCAAAACGTTGCTATTTTACAATTTTTGGGAGATCGGGTTGAACAGCCAACGTGCCACAGTTGTGCAAGTAACAAGGCAGAGGAGATGTCTGTGCTGGAGGAACGTGAGCAGGACTGGGACTACCCTGCGCCTCCACATATGACGTGATAAGGTTGGAATATGCCGCCGAGGGGGGCGTGACAAATGGGAACATGTCAAAACTATACCTTCCCACTTCTCCTCTTCCTCTTCCACCACTGTTCCTCCTCTCATCTCCTCCCCTTCCTACATCATCATCGTCATCCTTGCTCTCTCCTCACCCTCATCTCCTCCACTTATGTCCTGCTGTCTGCTTCTCTCACCACACTCTTCCTCTCATCCTTTCTTCCTCACTCTTCTCCTCTCCCACTCTCTAGCTCATGACCTCTCCATCCCCTACTCCCTCTCTCTCCTCACATAGCAAATAAAGTAAAATGAATAAAGTGCCTTCAAAATAACGTCACAGATTCCTCGAGTACAGTGATTCTCAATCTTTTTTCATATCAAGGACCATAATTTAGTACACATTAGAGCCATGGGGGCGCGTCGTGCACCAACCAGAAGGTCGGTGATTCGATCCCCGGCTCCTCCAGTCCGCATGTCGAAGTGTCCTTGGACAAGACACTGAACCCCAAATTGCTCCCGATGGCTGTGCCGGCACCCTGCGTGGCAGCTGGCCACCCTCGGTGTGTGAATGGATAGGCACTGTTAGATGATGTCATACCTAGATCTCCCCATAGATGATGTCATGACTACATCACTATCTGATTACGTCACTGGACGCTTTTAGGATGTCATCATTGGGATGTTGACAGTGACGATGTCATAAGTTATGATCATGTCATCTTTGTTGACCTCACTGATGATGTCATAACGCAGGGTGATGTCATATTCGGGACCTATAAGGGCTTGCTGTGCAGGTCCTCTGCACTTGTCCATAGAATAATCTCACGGCAACCTTCTGCAACAGTTCCCATCTTCGAACCTTGCAGACTCAGCTATCAAGTACTACAGCGTTCCATCAAGACTTCAGTTTACCAAGTGTGTCTTGGAAATCAAGTATCCGCACGTAAATCCACCAGTCTCACAGTACGCCTAACAGGCACATTGTAAAGCGCTTTGGATAAAAGCGCTATATAAATGCAGTCTATTTACCATTTACCATGGACCCCCATTTGATGAGATGTCTGTCCGACCCAAATCTGAGAATATTGATATTGTTGGATATAATTGTGTCCAGAACTCCAGAACAATCTGTATTGAGGTAGATAGACAACAGCCAAGCTATGATCAAAACAGTCATCCTTCTACATTCTCAAATTGTGTTAACTTGTCGTTAATGAAATAATTACTAAAGTTAGCAATTCATCAATTTGCCTTTAAGGACTGCTGGTGGTCCCGAAGATGAGAACCACTGCATTAGACACAAATGAGATTTCTGAATCGTGCTGTGAAGGCAAAGTTGCTTCTTATCTCTGATCGTCTTGTTTTGTTTCAGTTTGAACTCTTAATGAATAATTCTGTCGCTCGCCGGTATCCATCGGACAACAGCAGCGAGGAACAGCAGGGAAGAAACAGCGTCTTTTAAAGTAACTCATATTTATCTCCGTCTGTCACGCCGCTGAATTCCTCGGCGTAATCGAATGAGAAAATGACGAAGCCGTTTTGGGTTAATTAGGGACTTGACCCTGGCGGAGAACGGGCCGCCCGGTTTATCTGCCGCTCTCTAACAAGCGTGTGGCTAACAGCCGTTTAAAACGCCACTTATTTACATTTAGAGTGAATCTTATGACCCCGGCAAACCCTTGACGGGAACTTTACGACACGCACTTTAAAAGAAACAAAAGGCGTTTAAGTGCTGCTTTTTCAAAATGTAATTAACCCATATGTTCGAATGTCACGGTTCGTAGGGTTTTATTTATTTTTTTACTCTGCGAAGGTTTGATTAGACACGACGTGGGTTTGTTATCCACTTAGGACTATCTGTCCATTTTGTCTCTCCTCTTGTGTCCAGAAGTCCCATTTCCGGTGCTAGATTGCTGGGTGTGAAATCAGAAAGTTAACGGTAAATTGCCGTGTGTGTGCGTGTGCGTGTGTGTGTGTGTGTGTGTGTGTGTGTGTGTGTGTGTGTGTGTGTAGGTATGTATGTACAGTGTGTGTGTGTGTGTGTGTGTGTGTGTGAGTGTGAGAGAGAGAAAGAGAGAGAGATGCATTTGACTTGGCCACACCTATTTAGAAATGAACTAATTCCGCTTCTGATATCTCTGATGTGAGATAATAAAACTGTCACTGCTTGACAAAGAATTGTTTCACACACACACACACACACACACACACACACACACACACACACACACACACACACACACACACACACACACACACACACCACACACACACACACAACCCAACACCGGACATCACTGGTCGACACTAAAATTCAAATTAATAACTCAATAACTCAAATCAACTCTCAATAACTCACTGGTCCACACTTTAACACTCAATAACTGTCTAATTAAATGACAGACTTCAAAACCGTTTACAGTTTTCTGATATACTACTGATGGTCTAATGATACAAAGCTGGTTGAAAATGGGCGGAGTGTTCCTTTAAGTAAAGAATGTGTGTACCTTTACCATCTCTGACCCTAACCTCTCTCTTTAGAAGGATTTCCTCATCTTTCTAACTTGTAAGGATGTTTTATCCGCACAAGAACCTTCCCACAACACCATCACTTTCTATTAGGACACAACCCTGCAGCACAGCTGCGGGCCACTGACGCAACCCGGGCTCTCTGGGCAGGCTTAAGGGTTGCGAGCACGACTCCCCCCCTCTCAGCCCGGGCTCTCTGGGCAGGCTTAAGGGTTGCGAGCACGACTCCCCCCCCTCTCAACCCGGGCTCTCTGGGCAGGCTTAAGGGTTGCGAGCACGACTCCTCCCCTCTCAACCCGTTCTCTCTGGGCAGGCTTAAGGGTTGCGAGCACGACTCCTCCCCTCTCAACCCGGGCTCTCTGGGCAGGCTTAAGGGTTGCGAGCACGACTCCCCCCCTCTCAACCCGGGCTCTCTGGGCAGGCTTAAGGGTTGCGAGCACGACTCCCCCCCTCTCAACCCGGGCTCTCTGGGCAGGCTTAAGGGTTGCGAGCACGACTCCCCCCCTCTCAACCCGTTCTCTCTGGGCAGGCTTAAGGGTTGCGAGCACGACTCCTCCCCTCTCAACCCGGGCTCTCTGGGCAGGCTTAAGGGTTGCGAGCACGACTCTCCCCCCTCTCCTCTCACCAGACAAGCGAGCCATTGTTGGTGCGCTGAGTGCTGGCAGCAGCTGGACCACACGACCCCTTGGCGATGACAGGATCAGCTTTGGCAGAAAGCCGGCATTTCACGCTCCACACATGATAACATGATGGATGAGTGTGTGGACAGGCAGCAAGGCACGCTGCCTGTCGCGCAGCACATTGCCATCACCTGCACAGTTTAGCATGAGTATTGACTATTACTTACCAGACATGCGACCAAGTCACTATATAGGCGATGCTAGGTTTACCAATCAGGGGGTGCACTGCACCATCAGGGTCCCAAGTGTACCCCAACTGGGGAGTTTCCCAGCCCAACTGTGATGTCACTTGAGCAACTGTGATCTTATCTTATTCACAATTTGTGACGGAAGTGATGCCAGTTGGGCAGGTCTGTGTGCGTGTGTGTGTGTGTGTGTGTGTGTGTGTGTGTGTGTGTGTGTGTGTGTGTGTGTGTGTGTGTGTGTTGAATGCATTTGTAATTTCCCAACTGTGATGTCACCCGATTTGGGTCTGGAGTGTATGCACCTGGAGGTCAGCAGTTGACCTGGGCGAATCCATCTTGTGTAAAAACAGTGTGTGCACCTGGAGGTCAGCCGTTGGTTCACCTGGGTGAATCCATCCCTTTAAAAAATATATATCCACCTCGAGGTCAGGGCATTTAGCTTAAACGCATAAAATAAGGTCTGTGGTTGACAAGTGTATGGGAGTGGTAATTTTGATTCAGCAGGATGATCTTCACTTTTATGACTTTCACAGAGATGTAAAATGCCAACTTTTTTATTCTGGCGGTTTGGTTGTACCCCCACAACCAGCACGCAATTCAGTGCACTCATTTATGTCAAATAAACACATATTTTATTGCCTTGTTTGATGACAAATCCGTGTAAAACCCCCTCCTCCCTCTCACACACACGCTGGCCCCATGCAGATGCCTTGAGTAGGGTGAGGCAGCCATCCATCACCGGCTGTGTATATTTATGAGAGGATTACGTTTGGACCTCTGCTTCCTGTGACCTTTGACCCGAGGTTATCCCTCTCTGTTATTGGCTCATGAGTGATGTTCAGACTTTCCTTTGATATCCCCAGCTCACGTGTGTCACGCTCTCACAGAGAGGCAGGCATGCAAACTCTCAAGTTCAGAGACTCAGTAGTCAAACATCACTAGTACTGAAACTAGTTGACCCCCAATATATGCAATAGGTTTTTCAAAAATAATATATTTTTGGAGAACCAGAGACCGCACAGCCGACCGACCATCTCAGCTCATCTAACCCGGACGCTCTGCGTCCGGGTTAGATGAGTTGAGCAGGTGATGGTTATTGTTTATTAAAAATGTCACACGTCTTATTGCTCGATTTCCGTATTTTTATGTGTGTGTGCCAGCTGCTTTACAAAAACGAGTCTAGATGCAGCTATGTGTGGGGGTGTGGGGGGGGGGGGGGGCAAAAAACAAAAGAGAATCCTAATTGCTACATAAAAGTCCCACAATGCAATGTGGTCTCTAAACTGCACCATGTTTTTGTCTTCACAGGTTCTGTTTGTGCCTGACTTATGGAATGAAATACACCAGCTGACACCAGTCAGCTCCCCTGTACCTGCAATCTACAGTATGGTCAGGTTCCAAACCTCTCACCGCTCCCTTCGCTCCTCTACCAGTGCAGGGCGCCTCGCTCCTCCTTCGCTACGGGCGCTCAAAAGTCGCTCATCCCGATCTCGACTCTTCTCCTCCCTGGCACCCCAATGGTGGAACGAGCTGCCACCTTCGGTCAGGACTGCTGAATCACTGCCGATCTTTCGGAAAAGACTAAAGACTCACCTTTTCAGGCTCCACCTGGGCCCTTCTTGATCTAACTTCTTTCTCTCTCTTCTTTCTCTCTCTTTATTTAATAATAAAAAAAAAAAAAAAAAACCTAAACTAAAACTCGTACCACTGTTCCTTCAGGATTTGTAGTTGTCATAGACTGTGCTCCATAGTTGATTGCTCTATTGCTGACAAAAAGTGTGTTACTGTAAGTCGCTTTGGATAAAAGCGTCTGCCAAATGACGTAATGTAATGTAATGTAATGTAATGAAATGCATTTTAATGCAAGAGTTGTAGCATAGGCTACTAAAAGAGTTTTGGCATAGGCTACTAAAAGAGTTTTAGCATAGGCTACTAAAAGAGTTTTGGCATAGGCTACTAAAAGAGTTTTTTAGCATATGCTACTAAAAGAGTTTTAGCATAGGCTACTAAAAGAGTTTAGCATAGGCTACTAAAAGAGTTTTTTAGCATATGCTACTAAAAGAGTTTTGG